>NC_058507.1:14363380-14664214 GCF_020382885.2 Scatophagus argus
CGCAGGACCTGGCCTCCTCTCTGGCCTCTCACTCACCAGCCTCTTACCCTGAAGAGACGAACACCCATATTAGAGTATCATAACTGTAGCAATGTGCAGTTTAATACAAGAGAGCCAGTCCTCGCTGTGTCCAAATCATACACAACAATAACTTAAAGGGTACACATTACTAGTTTCTAATATAACATTAATATATAACATTAATATATATATATAACACAACACAACAGCCAATCATGTACACAACCAAAAGGTTTTAACCTGACAGCTGCCGTATCATGATGTCTTTGTTGATCCTCAGACTTGTCTAGTATCACCGGCAAGTTGACACTGCAAAATTTTAATTAGTCCAATACTTTGGATTATAACCAACTCCTGCTCAACTAATGACAGTCACATCAGCTTCGGCTGAAACTTGATGTTTACTTCTACTTAACAAATGTTAGCATGCCAACACACCACAGACTCTTAGTCTTGACAACTCGTCTCACAGCCTGGCTCTGCAGACAACAGGGATATTTAACCTAATTTATGAATACATCACGAGTACACAGACTCATTAGAATGCTGCAGTAACAGTACTCAATTAGACAGACATCTGGCTTTCAGTACTGGCCCAAGTCAAGGGCTGAACATCTAAATTAAAAACTTGAAACCTAAAATCACAAAACATTAAGTAGATTTTCTGAAGTGAAGGAACGAAGTAACGCAGCTGTTGAGCAGCAACCGTACCTAACAATAATCTCAACTGTATAAGCTCTGATTGCTGACGTGTTTGTTGTAAGTTGCAAGTTGCAAGGATTTTCTCATAGTGACATCAAAGCTTCTGATAAATAGTTCATATTCTATAATATATTTAATTCAGTATCCTCACATTTTGCTTGCTGCCTGACCTATTCTAGATGTACAATAATGAAATGCTTTCAACTCTTCAGAAAGCACACTTGGGTACATGCATCAGCTCATGGAACAAAGTCTATGCTGCCATCCATCACTTTTAAGTGTTGCTGCTTTCTTTATTAAGTTGTCATGGTTGAGTACCACCTAAGACTCTGGCTGAATGCTTATCAAACTGCTTTCAGGCAGGTGCACATTGATTTGAATGAGGGACTATTTCTGTGTTATTCTTTCATGTATTACAGTAAAACTACATATTCTTTTCCTTGTCACTTTGAGTAGAAATTGGCCCTAAAGTGTATTTACCTTTTTGCCAGCCATGGTGACCATTAGCTGCTTCCTGTGGCCTCGGCCAGCACCCTGCAGCGGGCCTTCTTCCCCCCTGTCAGGCCCAGCGTCCTGCTGTCCTTTGCCAGCTGGTGAACCACCGCTAAATGGCTTTGTCACCACCACACGATTATCCTGCTAACCAAAGACAAGTGGATCTTAAAATATTTAGTATTCATTTGTAGCATCTCTTCCTCAGAAACAGTTTGTGACTATGTTCAGAACCTTGCGTTATAACGGTTCTTAAGTCTGTCACCTCAAACTGAAATACTCACACTGGTGGACTTGCTGATTGTGATAGTAAGATCATCAGCTTTGCCCTTGCGGCTCTGCAGTGCCATTCCTTCCTCTTCTGCCCTTTTCTTGTCCTCCTCTACCTCCTAAATGGAAGTCAGTGAAGACAACAAGTTAATCAGGAAGACTGAAAGTTCTGCATTCCTTTTCTCTTTTTTTTTCCTTTAAAAAAAACAACATGCCACAGACGAGCATTTACCGCACCCGACGATGACCAGCGAAACTCTGCATTGTTCCTTACCTTGTATCTCTTCATGAGTGCTTCATTCTTCCTGCGGAGAGCCTCAATCTTCTTGTCCAGCTCCAGATCCCTCTCATGATCCCTCTTGGGCATCATGTCACTGGGGGCCTAGAAAGATACACATCAGATTATTGGTACAACAAACAAGTGCCCTCTTATTTTAAAGTTAGTTGGTTTTTGTATACTGAACTGAATCTGAACAAACACTGCACACCACCTTTCAGCACACTGCGCTTTCCAATACTTGCAGTGATGGACCCATTTAGGTCTATACAAAATAAATTTGACGTTTGGCTGCCATTCCAACTTTTCCCCGTGTGGCCACACCACTGAGTGTGCTGTGGTAACACACAGCACCCGCAACAGATGGAGCATTCATTACGAAGCTCAGTTACACAAGGAGAATGCATATGCGGAGCATCTGAAACGTCCCGATGCGGTCAGCAGGGCAGGCCTCCTCACATGACAAGAGGCCCCATACCGAAAAACTCCATGTGCTCTCAAGCAACTCAAGCAACTACATTATAGAAGGAGGCAAAAACATGTCAAACACAAAAAGATCTCATTTCCTTTAGACAGAGGTAACCTAATGTCCCCTCTTCAGTCTGGTCTGTGTGTAGTCCTGATTCCAAAAAGTTTGGACACTATGTAAAACATAAATAAATCAGAACGTGATAATTTATTACTCCTTTCTGACACATACACAATTGAAACAGCACAAAGACAAAATATTATTGTTTTACCTCATCAACATTAATTTTTGTAAATATATACCACCTGTTTGGAACATTCCACAGGCAAACAGGTTCATCGATAACAGGTGACAGTATAGTGATGGGTATGAAACAGGCATCCTCGAAGCTCTTTTAACGATATTCTTAACGGGTTAAACAGAGTGGTTCTTTTGTAAAGATGAGCCACCACTTTTGAGTTGTGGCTTGAAAGTGGTGGCTCCTTTACCTGGCAGCAGCGCAAGCTAAAGAGGACAGACAAACGCAACACGAGAGTCAGGAGAGTGTCGCAACTTCGTCAAAAACCAGGTTCACTGGTCCAGGTCCAGGTCCAGGTCAGACAGAAGTGTAACTTTCACTTTTTTCTGACTGTGAAGCAGCCAAGATTTTAATTGTTTTTCTTTAATGAATTTAAATTGAGTTAAATGGAAAAGTTAGCTAAGCTGACCAGGTCCTGAATGTTTAACACAAGTGGCGACAACCTCCTCATCTAACTCTTGGCAAGAAAGCAATTATGCACATTTCTCAAAATACTGAACCATTCCCTTACATTGGTATACAGTGTATATGAAATGCCAACATGAGAACTGGTCACAAGGCAGCTCCTGCCTCATATGAAATCAAACCTCGTGATTCAAATTCACATGCCCCAAGCAATAAGGACAAAAACATTTCAACTCACAAGCAAACTACTCACTTGTGCTAAGATTGTACTTAAACCTTGAAGAAAATATCAAAAAAAAATGTTTTAACAGTGATTTATGACAGAAGCTGATGTGATAGAAAAAACACAAGTTCCAAAACTTTAAACAGTTTGGGGCTGGTTCATCTCTGTGAATGCTTCTTGTAAGCCAGCAACTGGGGGTTGCATTTCTCTTTATATTGTCACAAAGATTTCATTTAGCACACAAACAACAGTACTCGAATAAAACTCAACAAGCGAACACAACTGTCAAAAAAAGGGAGCCCTCGGGTCAGCATCTGTTGTTATTCCCAACCCAGAAGAGGTGACAACTACTCAGTCCAACTGAAAAGTTGCCACTCTTTGCTGTTGAAACTGTGAAAATTCATTTGAAGTATGCCATTCTCCACATGCCACATAATTCATTCGGAGGGGTCAAACCTTCTTCTGAGAGATATAAAGTAGATGTGCCAAACTGAGTCAGTCATCCTCCACTGTTGCCCCAGTGACGACAAGAGAGTCAAGGCTGGTTATTTTGCGATACTGCTAGCAAAGAATGATGACTCATGGCTAGCAAGCATACAGAGACCATCACAGTGGGGATGCAAGAAATTCTTTCATGCTTCTCCATCATCATCACCATTACGGCCGCAGAGACTGGATGCCACTGAGATGTTGCCGAACACTTCTGAGTTCCACTACCTCACTTGTATTGTTTTTATCAGAGCCTTTCGGGCCTTGTTTAAATGTGAGGTGTCAGCACAGACCTTTGGTATATTAACTAAAACTGCACATCCTGAAGGCAGTTGTGTCGCACCTGTAAAGACACAGTGAGCAGGACAAAAGTTGTAACTCACTCAGAGAAGCAGCAGGCTGGAAAGCTGGGCTACCTCACAGCTTCTAGTTGTCAGGGTATCCAAACACAACAGACCATGAGGACATACCACCAAGAATAGGCGCAAGGGAGAGACTCACTGCCGACTTCGAATCTCAGCAAGGCCAATGGCGGAGAATGAAGTGAACAACGGCCTCCACAAACCACTGTGGGGGGACAGTATCCCTCTGGGTTCGCTTCTGTGATTGTGCAGCAGCAAGGCTAACGTGCACACATACACACACAACCACAAAACACAGAGAGACGTTGTGGGTCTGCCAGCGGACAGCACCCATGCCCGGACAGGCAGGCAGAGAGGAGGAGGGGGGCCCTGCAGAGAGAGAGCTGCCAAGGCTTCCTCCCTACCCAGCGTTCCTGCCACCTACAGGAGCTACAACAGGGGGGAGAAAGAGCCAGAGGCACAACTGAAACATTGCATGTAGCCACAGCTGAATCTGCGACAGAGCAGAAGACGAGGAGGGGGAACCAAATAGCCGAGTGAGAGCGCTGGAGAGTGCAGGATGAGAAGAGAGAGAGGAGAAGGAGAAAGAAGGCACTCACGGCTCTTTCCATGTCAGCGGTGAGAGCTGGGCTGGGTCCAGGCGCGAGGCAGCCGAGGCGGCAGAGAGGGCTGCCTGGAGTCGACGATCATGCCTCGATTACAATGAGCCAAGTTGGGCAAGCGGCCAAGACGTCTAACAAATGCACAGAGCTCCCCTGTTAACGGATTTCACAGCAACCATCCGCTTGTCCTCTCTCTCTCTCTCTCTCTCTCTCTCTCTCTCTCCGGTCCTCCCACCCTCCTGCACATATGCTCCCTCACTCCCTCTCGTCCTCTTTAAAGCACTTGCTCTTTCCCCTCCTCACTTATCCTCTGCTCAAAGCTTGCTAGTTAAATCCCCTCACCCTCCCTTCAAATACACTCCGCAAATTTTCAAGCAAATTAAAACCGACGCTCAATTGATGTTGTAGTCATTTCTTTTCTGTGTATGCATTTTTTCTGTCATATGCTTGGCAGCCACATCTACACACTTTTCTCTTTACTTTATATTGTACATTAAAATGCTGAAGAAGTGGAAATATTTAAATATATATATATATAATATCTACAAGCTGACTAATTATTAATTTATTCTTTCCCTCGTCTTTAAAGCCACGGGCAACATAAGGCATATTTTGCTGATAATTTGTGTTTGTTGATTTTCATATGGTAAACAAAAGGGGTATTTCTGTTCATTTTTGATGAGAATGCTTGTAGAAACCCAGTTATACAGTAGGTGTTTTCTTCGTTGGTGCTTTTAAATCTCTTTTTCATACGCTTGTGTCCCAACTTGACGAGATGGGAGACAAAGATTAACTGATCTTAAAAAACAAAAAAAAAAATTATACATTTTTCAAAAGCTTCTTGAGTCAGTCTCATTCTGATGAAGATGAGAGGAGATCCTCATTCAAATATAGACAGTCCAGACATCATAAATGAGATGCATGTTTTGTTTGTTCCCCCTCTGATTTCAACAGCTGTGTCTCCTATGAGCTCCAGACTACATGTTTGGATTACTAAAGGAGCTTCCTAAAGACTGGATAGCACAGAGGGGGGTGGGGTGGCGGGATTTGTCGGCTCAATTTCCAAATTTCCCACAATTCTTTGTGCATGCTGCATTTGCCAAAACCAAATCTGAGAGCGAGTGACATGCAGCAGACAGGCAGCCTGGCAGACAAATGACACAGAGATCCCAAGGAGAGCTGCAGAGGTGAAGTCAGTCACTTGAGGCTCGGAGTTGGCGCTCTGCAATTTCCAGAGCATTATGGAAACAAACACATCTTTGAAAGTTAGCAGTCTGAGCTACATTTTTAGCCACACAAGCCTACATAGCTTACATTCTGCATGGATCAGTCAAGCTAATGAACAAAAGCTCTTTACAAAGCATTTTAGCCAACAAGTATTTGAGTTATTTTAGAATTAATGTAGGAAGTGTCTTGAAAGCTGGAATTAGTCAAGTAGCAGTTTACATCCATGTCTGTCCAAATTCAGATATATGTAGTGAAGATTTTGAAGGAAGCTAACTGTATAAGTATGAGAGCATTGTATAGTGTATGAGGAAAATGCTTTTTGCCAAGCAGGGGGATTTTTCGCTGCAATACCCAAAGTGACCACTGGGCAAAAGTAGAAACAAGGCTGAGTGGTGGCGATGTACCAGGCCTTATGCTGTTAAACAAACTTAGTTCAACAAATGTAACTTTTGAGACAGTGGAGTTAGTATTGGACTTAATAAATGTACAGGGGTGAATTTTTTTTACACAGCTCACTCATTTAAATTATAATTATGTTATATAATTAATGGTGTGGTTGCTTTTAGTAACAGCCAGCCGCTTGCTCATTTGAGTAACTGGACTTGACCTCTTTTCTAGATTTGTAGCGCTGGGCCTTTAAATGACATTTGAGTACAAATATTACACAGAAAATATGGCTTGCGGTGTGGTTAACTGTACTAACAAACTTACTCACCTCTCTCTCTCTCTCTCTTACTCACCCCTTCTTCACGTCTTTGCCCATTTTTGGATTAGCCGGGACTTAAGCGACTTCACAATACCATGACTCTTAATAAACTTATCTATGGGTGACGTGACAGAGACCACAAACTGGTTTAACACAGTTTCCATCTACTACACAGACCTGCTAACACAGGAGGGTCGAGAGGGGGCGGGAGCTGATGTTAGACAGCACCTGAAGAACAACAAACCCGCTGCTGGTCTGTTCCGGAGCTGACAGACCAAAACAAGCACATTTACTACAATTATATGACAAATTCAGAGTATACATTTTACCTGAACTGCATGTCTTTGTTCTGTGGGAGTGAAAACAAACGAGTGGGTGACATGCAAAAGAACTCCAGAGAGTAAATTGGAGACCGGAAGATTGAGTTCAAAACAATTAATATTCCTTCAATGTATGTTCTAATGTGTACGGCAAAATAGGTTTGTGGTTGATGGTAACAGGTGTATTTACAGTTAAAGCTACAGAGTGATACACTGAGGAATCAAAGCAAAACCGTACTGACCTCCACTTTAGCTGGATACACCGTCAGTGAGCTTACAGCCACATCAGAGAAAAGCTGAAATTACACATCGTGTCCACGTGGTGGCGCCAAGCGGTTGTCATACGGAGCCTCAAACACATGAGAGAGAGCTCTGACTCATGAAGCAAGGAGGAGAGGTCGCCTTCCGCCCTGCGTGCTTTCTTAAATTAAAACCTTCCACGTTTCATTTCGTCTGAGCTCGTGTCGTGCATACCAATGCGTCATGAGTTTTAACACTTGCCGCGGACCTGTGAATGCGTACACTTTTTCCTTATTTTGGCAATATGTCCCGAGGTCAAGAATGAACTGTCAATCTCAGCTTTAAATTAGTTGATCGCAAATCATTACTGTGTCACAGTCAAAAATGTCAAAGGTGTAGAAGGATATATATATATATATACAGTTGTTTTCAAAAAATAATAAACAAACTGATTTAAACATAATTCCACATAAATATTATAGAGATATAGAGATATAGATCTAATTTATAATAAAAACAGCAAATAAAATAAAAACTTTCAGTTTATCTTTCACTGTCACTTGTAATAACGCATTTCCTCTTGCAGGGTGAAACACAGGAAATTAAAATCTGGATCCATAAAACTGATCATAATTTTAGTAGATTTAAGTAAAAACAAAATGATGCGTTTGACTCAAATAATTGCTTGTTTTGTTAGAAATGTTGGCAGCGGAGTGAATAGCAATGACTTGCTCAAGTTTGCACTTTATTTTGTAACTCGATATTTTGACATATATTTATGTAAAGTCACAAAGGTGCAGTTATCTACATTATTACTACATTATGAGAAATACTTAAGTTTTAAAACTAATGCGGGGCTGTTGTTTTAACTTCTTGCACAGGCAGAGATTAACAGTTTGTGAATCTTGGCCAAATTAACATGATTTGACAGTGTTCTCATAGACGAGGTTATTTGTATATATGTCAGGTATGCATAACAAACATTCAAGTTTGTGCATGCTCAGATGAAAATCCTTCGCCCAGGCTAGACATCAGTGTCTATTTATGCCAAGCTTCAATGAACACGCAAATATAAAACGTCCTTCTGATCAGTTTTGACATGAGAAAGAGGTCAAAATATGAGAATCCAACATTTTTAGGCCAGCAGTTCCTGAAAAGAAAAGAGACGGATCATTTCAGGTCATAGATGTGGGCGTCTACTGCTAACTTATCATCACACATCACGTCAGATTCCAGAGTGCCCAAACTAGATCACCTCATGTGTTGTTTTAGATCAAGTTTTCTCTGAAGGCCTTGCAACAATGAAAGGTGTGCTGTTAAATTGTGCTCTGTATAATTAGAGTAAATACTGGACAGTGAGGGCGGCACTCCTGTTGTTGCAGTTTGAGCTGATGTTTATTGGTTACAAACAAAAACATGTGCACACTCATGCCAGAATATCTCAAACATGGGTGTTACTGCTTCAGTTTATTGTTGTCTCGTACTCAACTGACGTACCACTGAGGCGTCTTGTTTTGAAGTATTTCACTAGTATCCTCACTTAATGCTATTTATATGACAATTTATTGACAAACCTTGGATTTTGAATTACATTTTCCCCATTTATGTTTCCCTTACAAAACACATGATCATCTTATAGTTTACACGGTGTGATAATTAAAGTCAGCTCCACCTCATATTTTAAAACCTTAAAATCGTACACACTCAGTAATACACAATAATCGAACGATATGACACTCCAACAGTTGCCAATGTAAACTTTTATTTCTGATATTTAGCTGCTGATACTTTAAGTAAAATTAAAAATGCAGGCATTTTCAAAGTGTGTCATTTTACTAAGGTAAATGATCTCAGTAGTAATACATTATAGTCATAGTTATGTTGCCGCTGTATATCAAATATATAGAAAAATACTACTGCTACTACTACTGCTGTATTGTATTTTACTGTATCCCGTAGAACCTGTTTGTTTAAACAAGTTTGCCGTCTTCACAAAAAAAAGTGTTCATAACCACAATCTCCTCCTTACATAGCACTAAATACCTAGATACCTAGAATTGGTTATGTACATATTATTGCATTTTCTAAATACAAGATTTAATTAAAAAAAACCAAAAAACAGATGGTTGACAAGAAAAAGTTAATCCTGTCTCAAAGTGCACAGACACCTACAGTGATATGTGGTAGTTTAAGTTCACTGGGAACATTCAGTACCAGTGCAAACAGCAGTATGACTATTACAAGGTGAAGGAAAAAGTAAAGGTGGTTGACTTCAGTGCTGGAAACCTGGCTTTGCTCTCTCTCTTGTGCTAGAAATGTGTTCCAGACTTGTGTGAAAATTAACTTTTGTAAAAGCATAGTTTCGATATAATTATGATTGTTACCAAGTGATTTTACTTGTCCATACCTGAACCATTTCTACTCCTACTGAGAAAATTTTGAAAACATTCACAGTGATGATTTGTAGATATGTTAAATATTTGTCATATTCACAATGAATAATCACCAAATACACTGACTGGGAGCATTTTCCTCAGACATCAAGTGCAGCCATCTGATATAAAATGTAATCTGGGCAGCACGTTATGTCTCCCATACAACACAGCCTGTTGAGCAAACAGAAAGCAGTTGTGCACTAAGGGGGTTTTTCAAAGAAAGGAACTGACATTTCAGAGTACGCCAAAAGCCGAGCCAGCTATTGGTCACACCCATGCTCTCAAGTGTCTGTGAAGATCCTTCGTCTTGTGCTGAGCGGTGGGACTGTCAATCACTCTCAGAGGGAAAACGCCATCAGTTGTTTTCATGGACACACCCATAACTTACCTGTCCTGCAACTATCAGTCACATTTCAAAACATCAGACTGACACACCCACATTTTTCATCTCACCTTATAAATACAGACTGAACACACACATTAGACACGACTGTTTTTCATTTCTGCACCAGGTATGTAGCGGGTCTTACTTTGAAAAGATTGCAAGAAACATAATGATTCCTTTCTAACGACTCTTCCTTTATTATTATTTTTTTCCAGGCTTTGAACTGCACTTGTGAAAAAGTCAAAATGAGTGATCGTAAGTCTCTTTGGTTCTCCGTTATGTTTTTTAACAATGCATTGCAATCGTTTCTGAAAAAAATCCATTATTGTTCAAAAGTCTGGAATCACCTGTCATATTTGATGACAGGAAGAGAAGCAGTTGTAACCATTTTCTCTCAATTACACTTAAATTTGAATTGACTTTTCAGTCCCTAAAAGCCTGAGTGACCTGACATAATTATTGAACTCAATACTTTAGGAACCCACTTTTTTGAATAGGTCATTTGTCAGTTCATAGTATATTGAGCTGATATTCATTGATCCAAATCCAATGGCGCTAACACTAGACTAACTTTCCATTAGTAATTTTGGAGGTTCATTCCAGCTTGTTATAGGCATCACTGGGCACTTTTCACATAAAAAGGGAACCTGTTCCTGTTTCAACTTGTGCACATTTTGATGCCAAACTTCCAGTTTCTTTTACCAGCAACCTCTGATTTCTTACAATCTTATTTAACTGGTATTTTGAAACATTTTGCATAGTTTTGTTCTCCATGTACATACCATAAATGTTTCTGCAAACCCTTCATACAAAACAGCAATTATTTGTAAAGAGAACTTTCTTCAAATTAATAGTCTGAAAGATCATTCTGAAACACTGAGTGGTTCTCTCAGCTACCAAATCAACCTTCGGTGGCAGTCATTTAAGATAAGATAAGATAATCCTTTATTAGTCCCATTACTGGGAAATTACAGTGTTACAGCAGCAACAGAATATAGAGGGTGCAAAACATGCAATAATAAGGGAAGGATGAGCATTCAAAAAGAATAAAAAGAATAAATACACAGGAAACAAATACCTGCAGCTGTACACATTTCCGGACTTTTGAAAGGTAGTGTACGTAATTAAAGTTTAACAAACAGTTTAAAGCAGGATATTAAGAGGAAAAAACATTTGGTGGGATTTCATGAATGGTCATACTTCATCATACTGGGAAGGGAGGATGTCCATATTTCATGTTAATTTTCACATGTCTGACTTTTTTCCTTTTTTTTTTTCCTTTTGTCTTTGTCATCACAGCCGCCCAAGAGGTGAGTTTTTTTGTTTTTGTTTTTTTGTCCTTCCTTTTGCACAGTGCTGCAGAGATTGTGATTAACAGCATGAAAACCTGTACTTAAGATTCGGTTCCCCTCTCTCAGGAACCGACAAACGAGCCACAGGTGGAGGAAGAAGAATCTCCGGGATCTGAGTCAGACGGAGTAAGTCATCTTTTATCAACCTAAACAGTGCTTCACTGTTGTTTTGCCCTGCATTAACTTTGTAGTGCTCATGTGTTAATTTCCTATTACCTTTCACAGGAGGGAGAAAGGCGTCCAAAGGTTGATGTTTTGCAACATTTTTGCATCTTTTCAGTTTATCTTTTTGTTTCAAAAAATGTGCAAACTTTGTTTTGGCTGGGTGTTTACAGGGGAAGAAGGAAAAGAAAAAAGGTGGACAAGGACGTGGAGAAGAAATGAGAGGAAGCCATGGTGGTGGTCGTGGAGGTCATGGAGGTCATCATGGAGGTCATCATGGAGGTCATGGAGGTCATGGTGGTGGTCGTGGGGGCAAATCATGAAGAAATCTGTGAATTGCCATTCAGTGACAATGATTGCAAAGAATTAAAGAATTGAAGACATTTTTAATAGTCCAATAAACTTGAGAAAAAAAAGGCAAGACTGATTTATTGTTTGTTCACATCAGAATTAATGTATGTATCCAAAACAGATGAAAGTTTATAACTCCAGGTCCTGTGTTTCTAAGGTAAATCCAAAACCAAAACAGTATGGATATTTGGGAGCCTAAACTGATTGATTTTAATCCTTTTTGAAGGAGGTGTGCTCAGTAAACGCCATGATAATCTGCCCGTCAGATTTTGGAAAGATTTAGGAGATCCAGAATAGAATATCTTCAAAAATTAGTTTGTACAATTACAGCCAAAGCCTGATTACCTGCCTGCAGCTCTGGGCCCCTGGCCAACTGGTTTGTGCAGATTTAACTGAGCATTTGTTTGGGGATATGCACCACTGACGTACAGTATTAACTGACATATTACAGACCTTAAGGTGGTTTCTGCTGTATTTAAACATCTTGAGGTCTTGTCTGTAGCTTCCAGGGAATCACTAGACATTCTGGGATATGAACTTTGATGTTGACGGTTTGGTGACAAAACTGACACCATTCTTGTGTGTCTACATACTGTAATTAGTTTAGCTTAGCATAAAGATCATAAACAGCTAACCTGGGTCTGTCTGCACAAATGAGATTTAATGTGTTAATCAGCCAGCTTTATCATGCCGGTAGGCAAATGTTATTGCCTCTGGGTCAGGCTAGCTGCTTCCAGTATTTATGCTAAGCTAAGCTAATTAGATACCGCTGGTAGCTTCAGATTTAAAAAGAAGGGTGGTGTCAGTCTTCTTACATAATTCATGTCACTGTTCATACGTATGTCTGAACCAGTGGAACAGTGTTGAGGTACACAGAGACTGGTGTGTCTGTCTGAAGTTTGCAAAACCTGATATTCACCTTCATTGGGGTTACCTGCACCAGGTTTCCAAGTTTATGTGAAGCAGTTGAGTGATGATGAGAACTGGGTGAACTGATCTTGGTCTAATCAGTGAGCTTCACAACATCACTACAGCTTTGCATTGAAACATCACATTACATGTGCAGTTTTTTAACTGAACTGCTGACACGATTTAAGATAATCCATAGTCCACAACTGTTTTCCTGCTGGCAGAAAAGCACTTGTTTAATATTAGATCCCTCTCAAATATCAAAATACACAATTTATGTCCACGTTGCAGTTTGTCACACTGATACTGTATGTGTCACACCATCTGCTGTTGCTTCACAGCACAGTCTGTGCATCACTGAGTCACTCTCCTTTGGTCAAAATGTTGATTAGACTTTTCTAAACAATGTTGTCTGATTCATCCAGTGATAAATATGTATGGAAGCACACATAATATATTAATATCCAATAAAATATGTTTTCCAAAGTTGGTGGATTTTCAATATCCTCAATTTGAGGATAGATGTCCAAATATGTCAGTTGAAGAGAATTTGCATGCATGTAAAATTGCTATTGACCTGTTAGCTTTACACATTTTCTTGCTTTGTTTCATTGTATGTAATGGTTGACATTGGGTACAGCCATAACTGTAATTACATAGACATATATATTGCAATATAGAGGCAACTTCAGATATTGTGGCCAAGGTTTAACATATTGTTGTTTTTAATTTAATTGTTATTATGCTTTATTTATGAGTAAACAGCAGGACAGTGTTACACAGTGGTGTGTAACACTGCTGCCTCAGCAGGAGGATTCAGGTTCAAGCCCTTTTATGTGGAGTTGCATGTTCTCCCTGTACCTGCATGTGTCTTCTCCGGGTACTCCGACTTTCTCCAACAATTCCAAGAACATGCACATTAGGTTAACTGGCTACTCTACATTGGCCCTCGGTGTGGGGGTGTGTTGGCCCTACAATTGACTGGTGACCAGTCCAGGGTGGACCTGGGCAGCTGGGATAGGCTCCAGCGCCCCTGTGACCCCGCCCGGATAAAGCAGTATAGAAAATGGATGAATGGATTTACAAGCAAACTAGGATGGTCAGCAGAGGTGTTTGCTCTGCTCTGCTTTCTCCTAATTACTCATGAAATTATGATTATTATAACACTTTACAAAAACATTAAACAGTCATATAACCTGTATAACACTCATATTACACTTTAAATACACTTAAAAGTAATACAGAGACATTACAGTGTTTGACATTGATTGTACCCACAGCAGTCGAGTAACGAGTACGGCAACACCACTTGGACAAACCATACGCAGGGTTTTAGTTATGATTATTATTCTTGTTAATGTCAAAGTTTAGTTCTAGATTTGCAAAAAAGTAAAAAATATTTCACATTTGTGAAGACTGAGACTACATAATAAAAACCTTGTACACGTTCAGAGCCAGACTTTCTGGATAGAGTTTATATTCCTGGTGGTGTGAAACAATAATAAAACTAATATTTACTGCAAAGAAAAACATGACAGTTGTGGAATAATGGGCCAAAAATTTTAATATGTGGCTTTCCATCAGGGAGACTTTATTAGATATTTTCTGACAGAAAAGTGGAAACAGTTCAGTTTCACAGCAGTGGCAACAACTCCAGCAGCGTTACACTTTCAGAAATAAAACACAGGACACGGAAAACTGAAAACCTGACAGTCAATAGTCACAAGGACTGATCAAAACAACTATAGTAACACTTTGTAATGCAGTATTATTTTCATATTCTTTTTTCAAACATAAATGCAACCCAAAGACATATAAAGTGGACTGTTGCCGGGAGAAGGTGCTCCTGGTGTAGTGAACACAAAATATGCAAATGCACTTCATACAAGACTCCACGGCTGCCACTTAACAGTGTTAACTTATTATTGACACTGGGGGCTCTGGTATGTGGAAATACAGGCTGGGTTCGTTTCATGTGAAGGAAAAACAGCCGACGGGACACCTCCTTAATGCAAAAAGTCCATCACAGGCTGGCATCATCAGGGAGGAGAAACACTTCTGATTCTTATTAATTAAGGGTCTTAATTTACCCACTGACTGCTTACTGGACAAAAAGACTTACAGATTTACAGGTGTCAGTGTCTCACTGAAAAAGTGTAAACAAAAACCGTACCAGCAGACAAGCTCAAGGCGCTTCCAGTTATTAGTCCATCACATTTCATTAAGGCGCAGTGGAGGGATACTGGGCTATGTCTAAAGAGTGGGAGGGTGGGCTAAACAACGAGGGCAAGATACTAACAGTTGACATCTCTACCTGCTAACCCTAGTACGTGATTGGTATTTTTATGTCTTAACACCCATCCTTACCATCATACAGAGCTTCAGAAAAGCCCGTTGACCTGTTCAGTCTCAGGGTCCAAGTCAATGTCATAGAAACAAGGCCTGGTGGGCAGACCTGGGATTGTGGGCATCTAGAAGGAACAGCAAGAGAAAGCATTTATGATACATTATATAAAAAGGCTGAACAAACAGGCAGAAACAACCTCTGTATAGACACACGATGAGGGTGATGGCAGGAGGCTCATTTCATTGCTGGTACATTTAAAATGAGCAACAGTGCTTTTCTTGTACTGCACTGTCAGAACCAGACAAACCAGACAAAAACTACACAAATGTGAGGATTTTCCATTTTAAAATTACTTCAAAATTAAGTTCTGTGGCTTTTGGACTGTTTGTCAGACAAGATTTATTCTTTGGGTCTTTTTTCTATTTCTATTTCAAATTATCTACGGATTAAAGAAATAAATAATCTGGTACATCGAGTACATGAAAATGAAAATAACTGTTAGTTGCATCCCTGTTTAGGATACCTGGCTTTCTGGTTCACAGTAGCAGTTGAACCTTGAGCAAACACAGCAGGCAGCACATTATACAGTAAAGCAAACAAAATGTTCTGTTTTATGTTTTCACAATTTATACTGGATTTTATCATTTACTTTCAGTTGTAGAATATCATAATTTGCACACTGATTATAGCAGAATGTGCATGCAACAAAGCTGTCAATGTGTAATGACATTATTATCGTTTATTATCGCATATTTGAATGAAAAGACAGTGGGTGCCATAAGTCAGGTTTGTTTATAAGAAAACACAGGTGTGTAGATGGTGAAGTGGTTTGTGGGAGCAGAGCCATGAAGAGTCACACCCTAATGCCAGACACGAACATACAGCAAAACTGTACAAAAGAAAGGCGTTGCTCTCTAGTTATAAATGAAAGTTTACCGTGCCAACCAGTGGGAACAGAAAGCCAGAGCCCACGCTGGCTCGGATGTCTCTGATTGGCAGGACGAACCCCGTGGGCACACCCTTCTTGTCTGCCTCGTGAGAGAGCGATAGGTGAGTCTTCGCCATACAGACTGGCAGATTGCCGAAACCCTGAGGGGATAGGAGGGGATGAATAAAATGTTTTTTATGTCTTTTATGAAGGCCTATTCAAGCATTTTCCTTCTCCGATTATGATGGTTTGAAAACGACAGCAAGAACAACCTAAAAACAGGCTCGACGAGAACAGATGAAAGAAACAAACTGACTGGGAGAGATGCTGACCTGTTTGGTGTAGAGCTCCACCTTGTGTTGAGCCTCTGGGAGAAGTTCAATATCGTCTGCTCCGTAGATCTTCTGGGCGATTATTCGAATCTTCTCAGTAATAGGGAGCTAGAGGAATTAAAAATAACACAAACACAGTCGTCAGTGTAGTCCTTTAGTTGATATGTTGGCCCATTAATGCCAAGCAAACAAAATTAGTATGTTTTAGAGCTTAATTTGGAGCCTAAAAACTTCAGCCAATTTTTTATTTTCTATGTATTTTGACTAAGAGACCAGTACCCTTATTCTCCTTTACAGATGACACAAAAAATATCAACATTTTATAGCAAATTCATCCACGTACTTGACCTCCGCCAACCTAGTGAACTGCAAACAGAAAATCAGATTAAGTGATGGCTCAAACCTCCAGATCATAGAGGAACTTGAAGTTGCTGGGGGCCTCAGAGGCCCTCTGGACAGCCTGTCCCAGGGCCACAGCACCCGCTCCACCTTCGGCCCAGTGGGAGCATCGCACGGCGTCGAAGGCCCCGGCAGCTTTGGCCATGCTGCAGACCAAGTCCAGCTCAGCCTCAGTGTCTGTCCTGCAGGATGAGTCAGAACAACAAAAGTCATTAGAGACAAACAGGAAGTGAACATAACACATCTATGGCACTATTTAATCTATTTAATCTGTATAGCTGACACAGGACAACATTAGCACACTATTAAACTGCTACATGCTCTGCTACGTTCACCAGCTAACTTTGTCTGCTGTTTAACACTGAGCAGGTAGTGCACAGTGGGTTTATCAGAGCTTTTTCAATCAATTAGTTAAACATTAGGCAAAATAAAGACTATTTATGCAAATGTTTGTGATCACACAGACTCAGTGGTCATCCATCACTTACTTGAAAGCGTTGACAGCCACCACCACGGGCACGCCAAAGTGCTGTGCGTTCTCTATCTGCTTCTTCATGTTGCTGCAGCCCTTCTCCAGCAGCTCAAGGTTCTACATGCGGGTACACATGAACACACTTTAAATTAAGCTTACGAGGATGTAGTTAAAAGCAACAACTCTGAGTTAACAACAATGTCTCATGTGATTGCTTATAAGGGTTTTGCAGATTTCTCAACAGCTCATCAGCAAAAAACCACCATTTAAAATAAAGACCACATTTTGGTTGGATTATGTTATGCATTACCTCTTCAATGTATTCCTTAGGCAGTGGCATCCCAGCAGTAACCTGAACAAAAAACAAAATGCTTGAGTGAATTTAAAAGTGAGTCTCATTCCCAGGTCTTTTGTGCAGAGGAAACATTTATTGTCAATGTGTAGATGCTGATGTGATCAGAACTTTTGGGGAAATGCAAACATCAACTGAATTTATGATAAATTAAAAAATGTAAAAGCAGTGTATTTAAAAAACAAAACAAACAAGCAAAAAAAAAAACACTGAAGTAATTGTCTTGTTATTATAATGCTGAGGGAAACTCAAGCCAACTCACCGTTGGTCCTCCTCCGTGCATCTTCAGCGCTCGCACTGTGGCCACCAGCACCACCACGTGGGGTCTCAGGCCTGAGTAGCGGCACTTGATGTTGAAGAATTTCTCCATGCCAATGTCAGCGCCAAAGCCAGCCTCCGTCACTGAGGTTATTAGACAAAGAGGGTCGTACCAGCTGTAAACAACATAACATCTCCTACACCACCACTTGTGATATCAAAACAGGAAACTATCTACTGTAGCACTGCAGCGCCACATCACGCATGTGAAAGCTATTTTCTCAACTCAACCTTACCTACAAAGCCTTCAGGTCCCACCAACTTCAAAGCCAATTTATCAGCCAGGATGGAGGAGTTGCCGTGGGCGATGTTGGCAAACGGGCCAGCGTGAACAAACACAGGGGTTCCCTGCAGATGCAGACGACTGACATGTGACACAAAACCCATAACTCCAGGCAATATCATCCACCTGGCACGCAGGTTAAGTTCGGATCATTAAAAAACAAACCGAGCGACCACAACTTCCGAAGCTTGTGAGATCTGTCTTTAAAAGTAAACCTGTAAACTCACATATCTCACTCACTCTCTACCCTTATATATGTTACTCCTTTGGTTTGTAAAGCTCTTTTCAGTAGAACTGTATTGTTAGCACGTGTATTTCACCCACCTCCAGTGTCTGCATCAGGTTTGGCTTGATGGCATCTTTCATGAGCACAGTTAGAGCACCACTCACACCCTATAGAGAGAAACAGTACATTATAGGAGCCTGGTTTCAACCATGCTGATGTAGACAGTCCCGTCATGAAGGAGACTCCACACCACTGACCAGGTCCTCGGTGGTGATGGGCTGTCCACTGCGGGCGGTGGCCACAACCATCTTGGCCAGACGCTGACGCATGTCCTCCAGGCTGCTGGTAAGGGCGAGCACTGCCATGATTTCACTGGCCACTGTGATGTCAAACTGGGCCTAGTGGACACAGAGAGGGAGAGCATATTGCCTCATCATCAGCAACAACAATGCAGCAAGTTGATGCAGAGAAGGCACCACTGAGTTTACAGACAGAGAGGAAATTCCCCTGGCTCAGACTTTTTAGTTCAGCTCTGTCTTGTTCAGTCCTCAAGGACTGCGAATTACATGCGCATCATAGATGTCTCATTATGGATACAAACTTTTTAAAAAAATCCTTTTTCTGTGAACTCAGAAACTTTGTCTAAAATGTCCTTTATGACCCAGTGCTTAAAGATTTAGTGTATTTAGTTTATAGCATTTTTCTACTGATGTGAGTTGCATTTCTACTTACTGAAGTGTCTTTATTGATATAACCACTGGATGGAGCCAAAGACATTTTCTAATAACACACATAATGAATTTTCTTGATTAAGAAACAGCCTTGTGAATCTTATCTCTTTACTTCTCTCGTGTATCCCTTTTCAGTTGGCGACTGGCCGATCGTAATCTTCCTCAGGAATCGATCATTTGTATCCAACACTGAATTGACAAACAAGGACCACATGAGCATTTTAGTGGGTGCACATGATCAAGCCTGATCACATATATACATAGAGCAGATTTAATGAGGCTGACAGTAAGGATTTAGAGGCATCTCAGCTTTTCACCTCTCTGCCAGGTGACAGAGCTGGGGTCTATGTCCAGACGAGCAAAGCGCGTGATCTCTTCTTCAGTCAGCGTTGAGGGGTCAGTCTTTTCTATGCCCAGTTTCTAAACAAAAACAGAAAATTTATATAGCAGATATGCTCTGGACTGTGAGTTAATACCTACAGGTCTGTGACACGATCACTTACTTTCAGTCTGTTGATCTGGATGGGAGAGAACTTCCTCTGGCCCCCACTGAGTGGGACCAAACGGTTATACAAAGCCTGAGGATACACACAGAGATAATAGTTGTAATCCATTCATAACATTGCAAAAAATGTATTCTTCAGTATACCACTGACAAAACGGAGCTCCCACCTTGTCAGACTGTGTAGACTCGTGGAACATGCGAGCATCGATGGCTGCAGCCACCAGGTTGTTGGCAGCTGTGATGGCGTGAATGTCACCAGTGAGATGGAGATTGAACTAAAATGAACAAACTCATCAATTATATGCAATCTTGACTTTGCATTTTAAAAACAGCATAGTTTATAACTTGAAACAGCATTGTAGTACCTCTTCCATTGGAATAACTTGAGAGTATCCACCTCCTGCAGCACCACCTGTAGGCAGAACACAATATTGCATATTCATATAGCTGCACAGGACTTTAAAATGTATATTCCAACATCTTGCATCATGTGCAAACTCTCACTGAGTTTACATTATTCCAAAGTTCACCTTTAATGCCAAAGGTGGGTCCCTGAGAGGGCTGCCGGACACAAGCAAACACGTTGAGCTTCATGTGGGCTCCCATGGCCTGCACCAGGCCAATGGTGGTGGTGCTCTTTCCTTCACCCAGAGGGGTGGGTGTAATACTACAGACAGAGAATCTTCATCAGCAGGTGAACAGGTACCAAGTACAATGGCCAACAGATCAATGTGGGTAACAGATTATGTGGTGAGGGGTGCACATTAAAAGGATCAGCTACACAAACTGGTTGGATGAAACTAAAAAGGCAACAAACAAGGTAGTGATGAAATAATACAATTTTTTTTCCATAGGATTGGTGTGCTAGATAAAGTTAATGAGTGATGAAATGGTATTTTAAAATAGTATTCACTGATGTGCTTTCTTTTGTGAGAAAATGTCAACATACTTTTTAAAGCTAATAAATTACGCTACTGGATTACTTCCTGGTATTAATAAATCATTCAGCAATACATTATCACACTCTGACAGGTTCTAGAAAATGAAAAACAGAAATAAATGTATTCTAAATAATAGAAAATGAATTATATTTCAGTATCTCATGTACTTAACTTTGGCGGTCAATTTCTACAAAAAGGAATTTATACATCTTCCCCTTTTAAAACTCTGCAAAAAAACATTCTTTTAAAAGCAGTGCCACAGGAAAAACAGAGCTGACAGCATACCCAGTGACCACCACATATTTGCCATCTGGCTGGGCCTGCAGGCGTTTCATGACGTTCAGCTTGACCTTGGCCTTAGTGTTGCCATAGAGTTCCACCTCATCAGAGAGCAGGCCCACCTCTCTTGCTAGATGGTCAATGGGCTTGGGCACACAGGAGCGAGAAATCACAATGTCACTGTTGGGAGTTTTTAAGACAACACACAAAATCACCTTTTCATCTGTGCCAAAGAGGAAAACAGCAAAGGCTAAAAGACAAAGATCTGAGGCAGTGAGTTAAAACAGCTCATCTTGTGTGCAGCTTAATGAATTTAATGAATCCTTCAGTGACAAGTTAACGTGGCTAAGAGAGGGGGAAGATAAGGAGACAAACCTTGGCACAGGCTTCTGGAGGTTGAGTTTGGTGTAAGAAATGCTCCACTTCCCTGGCTGATGGCTCTCCAGAAAACGCTTTGCACTCAACACTGTGTTCTACACACACATACACAATTTTTTTGTTTGTTTTTCAACTTTATATACTATGCGCTCACATATTAAGTGTGCTGGCATTGAAAAGGATAAAATGTCAGATCATATAGCTGTAATCAAAATGCAATTCAGCATTGAGGCAATTCATGATAAAATACAAGTTTCAGCCATGCTTATAAGACAAATGTTAACACTGGTCTGATACGACATGTACCACAAGCACCCAGTGCTTTGCTTACCGCCATCAGCATGGCCACAGTCATGGGTCCCACCCCACCGGGAACGGGGGTGATGAAGCCAGCCTGCTCCTTGGCTGAGGCGTAGTGGACATCACCAACCACCCGCTTCCCATTTGGCTTAGACTCATCTGAAAAACATGAAGAGAAACTATAATGAATGATGAAGATTTACCACTGAATTCTACTTATTTGTTTCTAAAGTGGAACAGAAGAGCCTCAGGAATTGAGAGTCTGACCTGGAACGTAGTTGATGCCACAGTCTATGACCACTGCTCCTTTCTTGATCCACTCTCCTTTCACCATCTCTGCTTTCCCAATGCCAACAACCAGAATGTCTGCTTTGCCCACCTGAACACCCACAGTGACAGACAATAGGAAAATAGCAGGTATAACAACGATGCTAGGATCCATTTACTTTAGGAGAGTTGATACACGATGTTGAGATATGATGTTACTGTTTATACCACAAGATGGCAGCAGAGGCCTTCTATATGAAGTTCCATGCAACAATCAACAGGTTAGATTAAGTACAGAAGTTATGTATAAATTTCATCTGTGGAAAAGGTGAAATGAGAAAGACAATGTGTCTTTATGCAAATATGTGGTTTTAGAAATTTTTAAATGCATTAGAAAATTCTAAGAAAGCAGTGTCTATATGCTTTTTAAAATGAGTGCATACCCAACAGATAAGAATTCCTACATGTAAAAACAAATTATGCACTCTGCTTGTATTTGTTTGTGTATGTGTGTGTGAGCAGATAATGGTTAACGGGAATATGATCCTGTGGCGGTATTGCAGTGACAGTTGGAGGTGTTACTGATGTACCTCTCCAGGAAGATCAGCGGTTTTAGAGTGGCAGGTGGTGACGGTGGCGTGGTTCCACAGCAGCAGGTCATGCATCGGCGCACCCACAATCTTACTGCGGCCAATCACTACTGCTCTCTTCCCTGCCACAGTCACACCTGTAGGGAAGCAGTCGTTCCCTGGATGAATTCTGACCTCGTTCAATTCTTTGTCATGTTTTAGGGTGTTAACTGGCATGCTTACCAGTCTGTTTGATCAACTCCATGCAGCCGTTCGGTGTGCAGGGGATGAAGCAGTCGCCCAGGTCCCCACGAGACAGCTTCCCTGCATTTATGCTGGTCAGTCTGTGCATGGACCAGAACACAATGAACACTGCAAATTAACCAAGTCGAAACTTTATCCTTTAAACCAGGATCGAAAGAAGCAAGAAAAAGACTCGTAGCATGCAGGTCTTTAGTTAATGTCTGTGCCTACCCGTCGACGTCCTTCTCTGGGGCCACGGCGTTGGTGACCTTCTCTGTGTCTATCTTGTGTATTGAGTCTAAAGGCAGCTGCACGAGGAGGCCATGGACAGAAGAGTCCTCATTCACCTCTTTGATACTGTGAAGAACCTACAGACAGACAGACAGACATCCTTTACACACTCAGGTACTTTAAGTTTAACCCTATCTTGTCATGGCACCAGTAGCATCACATATCCTTATCATACTGCACTGAAAATCATCTGTCAGCTATGTTCAAGTTTAAAAATGTCAACAGCGAAATTTAGGGATTTGTGAACTTTATTGGGAACTACAACAAAATCAAAAAGTGAATTACTGCATGCATGCACACAGATGAATAAAAGATAATATTTCAAATCCATTCTAACCTCCTCCTCCGTTGCAGTCTTGGGAAGTCTCTTATGTGTGGCATTTATTCCAATCTGTGAACAGGAGATTCAGCAAAAGGTTAGGACTGCATGCAGAGAGTGTAGAGCAGAAGTGCGGGGTGCATAATGTATGACAGATATAATGTTTTCACCTCTGCTGCTGCCTTTAACTTCATGCTGATGTACAAATTTGAATCATCACGGTCTCCAACCTGCAAAACCACAAAGCATCACTTTGCCTGCTTCTATGAGGGAATGGGCCTTCTACCATGCAGGTGCATATGTTTTAATGACAGAACGCTTGCATAAAAGTCTCAGTGTAGAAGAAGAACACATTCATACACTCTGTATCCAAGCAGTTAACATAATGGCATAATGGCACATGATCCACATTCTTAGCTTCTTATCACAAGGAGAAGGTCATGAGAAAGCACATTGCAAAATTAGAAAGGAAAACATTCAAAATGTTTCTCACAATATGGAAAAATTTCCCATCACTTACCTGCAAAACCACTAGACCGGGACTGAAGTTGGGGTCCCGAAGCTTCATCTGCTCCACATCCTTCTTCAGGCGCTCCCTCACCTCCCTGAAAGCACAAAGCAACAGAGTACAAATGCATCTGGATTTTTAATCTCTATGCAGTGATGGGTTTAAAATTTTAAAGAAAAGGAATAGGATCAAATGGCACAACAGCCACAGGTCCAACCCAGTCTGCAGCAGGCGCAGATTTTGCGCCCAAATTATTACAATCTGGCTATCTCATGTGAAAGTATTAATCGCTTTCAAATCTGCAGCTGTCAGTCTCGATGACAAATGCAAAGAAAGATGATGTGACTTTCCATTTGGGATAATGACATTCTTATCTTCACTCTTGGTCTTTGCTTTATCTTTATCAGCATGCTGGTATGATAATGGTAGTTATGGCTTATCTGAATCTCTGAATATCTAGATTGGGCAAAGTCAACTAAGCCATTTAAAGATGACAAGACAGAGTGGATGAAAGTTACTGGAGTTAACTCACAAATAAAATCTATATTAACATGTATCTTGTGTCTCTAAACAAAGTATTGCGTAGTGCATGCAAAGTAGTGCATTTCTTTTGCATTCTGTTGACCCAATCAATCACACAACTCATTGGCTTGATTGATCTCATCCACTGTGGATGAAAAAAGGACAGAAACTCTAAGGATAGACTGATGATTGTGTTTAAAACACAGTGTCTTTGTGCATCACATGAACCTCATCAGAAGCAATGATGGAATACGCCATGTGACCGCTACTGATTATAGATGCATGACATGATGTGACAGCAATTTGGACTACCTTTCCAGTAACCTTGGAGTGCTTTGCCCTGGTGGCCTACAATTGTTTATGCTAATGTTTTATGTTTCAAAAGGTTTATCCTAAAGTCTGTTCAAATATCCACAGAATGTTCTAATATCCACAGTTAAAATTATGGATGATCTTAATGTCTTCAAGCCACATTTAAAACGTCAGGCCTTCCAAAGGCAAAAATTTCCTAATCCTCTTATAAAGTAGGATGCACAGGAAAACAACAGTGCAAGACATATTATAACTGATATAGTGCACATGATATAACACATAGACCTATTATTTAAACTTGTTCTCATATTATCTGACCTACGACATGCGCCATGTTGCTTTATTATTTATTCAACGAGGGGAAGAGTCACAGCAATCCTCAAAACGACAGCTGACAAAACAGCATGTTTTTAATTCCTGGTCACTGATCAACTAGCACCATATTCCTATGATCAAAGGACAATTACACAATTCACAGCACTGCAGTTGTCAGCTTTTGATTGTGTCAATTGTGCTTTTTTAAAGAAGGCACTTTTGGATAAGAGGGTGTATAAAACTTCATTTCATGATGGGCAGAGAGAAATTTGTCAATAAACCTCAGCCCATAAAGGTCACTTGTCCAGAACAATCAATGCTGTGTCAGCTTTTGTCAAGCTTCAAAGATAATGAATGTAAATCTCTTTAGTGAAGGCACCGCAGATTTGTGAAAAGGCCGTTTCTGTGGTATAAAATAATTTAACTAATGAGCACAGTGAGGGCCAGTTAACAGGTTACAGGCTGTCATGTCTTGTGACAAGCACATGCAATTAAATATTGTACACTTTGCTGTTTTTTCCCATATACATTTCAGAATCAGAAATTCCTTTATTTATCCCTGAAGGGAAATTCTTGTACTTGAGACATTGCACATGCAGTATTCCCGACCAAGAAGGGAGAAAAGTGCGGAGTATAAAAACAGGATAAACAAATTGCCCAGGCTTTTAATAATAAACAATGTTTGGATTTATTTAAACTTTAAACTAAGAAACACACAACCCATTTACAGAGTGCAATCAAATATTCTACGACTGACAAATGCATGATTGTTAGTTTTAGGTGTTTTATGGGTGATGTTTGTCAGACCCACTGGACCAATGGGGCAAAGATCAAAAACCACCACAGATTCTTGCATAATGTTACAGGATTGTTCACTCCAGCGTTTTTCAGTGAACTAACATTATGGATTACCATCAAGTTCTAAACGGTCACAAGTCAGTACAATTAGACTAATCTATAGAAACGTTAGGAAAAACTACCCTTTCAATTTATGAAAAAGTCCACTATTGACCTCTCGACTCGTTATCCTTCATACACAGTACAAACAGGCTGGCACACTTTATTCACGTGGACGGCGGCATGTACGCCCAATTCAAACCAATACGTGAAATCATTTTCTGCAGCCAGCACAGACCGGTTTCTTGAAATAAATAGCGGGTGCATGCAACATGTTTGTGACTGAAGGGACGTTAACTTTAGCTGCACAGTAACTGTAACTCAGGTGGCGAGTTAGCTGTCTAGTTAGCCAGAACACAGTCACATGTGTCCTCAGACTGGTTACACCTATTCGGCTATATGTGCATTAATAAACGGGCCAGATTAAATCTGAAACTTACGCTGAAACTGCTTTCCCACTTATGATTTGAGCTGACATCTTGTTGTCCTGAAAGTCCGCGTTCTCAGCTGTCTCCTGCACACTCACTGCCCGACTAGAAGAGGAGCGCGCTGACTTCTGCTCGAAACTTAAGTTTAGCGTCGGAGTCGAACGTGGTGACGCAGGGTCCATCCACAGCTCCAGCACTACAGCTGAAAACGAGCGTATTAACTTTCAGGAATAGCATCCAACGTCGAACGTCGCCTCGAGTGTGGGCGTGATGACAGAGAAGGCGGGGCTATTAGAAAATTGTGACCTCGTCCAGCCAATCATATACTTACTATAAGATGTTGGTAGAACTTGAAAACCAATAGTATTGCCAATTCTGATATGCCACTCTTGAGGGGGTGAGGCAGTGGGCGTGGTTTCATTGGACCCAATTACGTCGAGAATCAGCAGAGGGCAGCATTGTGTTTACATAACGCTTGGCTTATCCGTCAGAAACAATGTTGTAGGGTTTATGGCGTTTGTTCGAAGCAAAAGTGTCACCATTCAGATCTTCACCAGAAAGTGCTGGAAAATACTATACGCAGATATCTGTCGTTAATCTCGATGTAAGACATGAAGAAATACGGAGAGCTATGGAGAGTAGATTCTGTGTTTTAAGCGACACCGAAGATTTCCAAACGCTAATTTCAAACACAGCTAACGAGCTCCACTTCGAAAGGTAAGTTGACAGCTGCTGCTAATTTATTAAGATAACATGCGTTTGAGCTCTGACTATTGCCTGGCGGATTATTGAACGTAACTTGTCGTTGCGTGACTTGTTTTGGTATTACAAGCTAATTTACGTGTGTTTGCAAAGCCTGACGTTGGAAGTTAAGCCGCTGACCCTCATCCCACGCCTCAGACACATTCAACCCACCTCTGTGTAACACTATCCTAACTTACATGCGTATGTCTGTTCAGTTCCAAGACACTGTTTGAAGAAATTCGTGCCTCAATCAACAACAATGATGAAGAGGACCGTTCCTTCTGGAGGCCCGTGCTCCCCTGGGGAGGCGTCTTCACCATCAAGGCAGGACGGAAGGCCATATCATGCATTCCGCTGTACGTCAAAATCAACCTCAGAAACACCTGCACCATCGATGGCTTCCTCATGATCCTGTATGTGATACTGCGGGACAACCAGGGCTTTTCCAGAGAACTGGCTGTTTTCCTAGGCAAACAGTTTGTAGAGCATTTCCTCTACCTGATGGACTGTTGTGACTACACCACAGTGAAGATGCTGTGGATATGGGACAGGATGTCTAAAAGACAGTACCGCTCTGAGATTCACCAGGCAGCACTGGAAATCGACCTGTTTGGTAATGAGCACGAGAACTTCACAGAGAATCTGGAAGACCTCATGTCCACCATGCAGGAGAGTCTATGCACCAACTGGAACTGCCCAGCTCGCTTCCAGGAGTTCATCAAAACTACAATCAACATCAGGTATAATACTACATGCAGACAGTGTAATATCCTGATGTTACCATGTAAACTTTATCAAACTAGTCCTGTTTCACCCTGTGAACATTAGCTGACATTCTGTGTGTCAGGACTTAGGACAGGGTTGCACCAACAGCAAGATGTTAAAAATATCAGATGTCCTTGTGGACTTTGTCCTGGTAGGAAACCCTTGTCATCACTTGGAATATTACTTACTGGTCAGGTCAGCTGCTGTACAGACCCTTTTTAGGAACGGCTTCTTTTTCATCCCTTGACATGCTGAACTTTCAAAATGTTCCTCTGTCTAACTGAGGTGACAGGGAGTACATACATTGCTGTCTCCACCCATTTATGATTAGGTATGTTACTCCACATATCTTAAGTGTTACTGAAGTTATTCTCTTTTGACAATGTAGGTTAGTCCTAGATAACAGGACATAGTTGGATGGTATGTGTGATTTTGTTTTTTTTCCCCATGTCTCATAATTTCGCTCTCCAGCCCTCCTCATGAGCTCCCTCACAGAGACCCCATTCAGTCGGCCGTGGACGAGTTCTTCTGCCCCAAGCTCCTGCTCTGCTCACAGCTGGGGTGAGATGTGGGGGGTGGGGCGGTGGGCTTCATCTTCTAAATTGTTCCAGCCTTATTTCACTTCCTTGACAAATTTCTGATATTTCTTTCCAGGTGTGATGGTCTACGGGAGTTCTCTCAGAGGGTTTTCTGCCATGGACCACCACCCTTTGTTATCCTCAACATGCAGCAGTGGAAGTCAGAGGATCTGTCCTATGTTCCTTACCACCTGGCTCTCTGCCAGCACAGGTATGGAACTTGCACAGTTGTGTTTCCTTTGGCTTGTTATATTTTAGCCGTACAGACCTACACAAGACATCACAGACTCACAGCAGGAAGTAACTGTGCAGCAATTAGGCAGATAATTAAGGACAATGGTCAGTCATGAAATAAAATCCAAGTCCTGTTCCCTGGTTTTTAATAATCTGCTTGATGAAGAGCTGTGATTGAGTTTAAATAGATTTACAGTATTCAAGAAGTACTTTGGTTCCACAGTCATCTGTATCATCTGGGACACAAACAATTATTTTTCAAGTCAGACAACGGCTTATGTAAAACTGGAATGAAATTGATCCCATTTCGTTGTTACAGAAAGTGTCTTAGCTGCAATGTTTTGCTTGTACAAGTTGGAGAAGAGAGAGATAAAGATGAGAGATTAAAGTAGGATGATCTAATCTGTGTAACTGTTAGGAGACAAAGTCCTCTTGGTAAAAACCTCTGACATCCAGTGCTAACTTTTGTCTCTGTTTGTCCCAGATCAAAAATATGTTCTCACAATTATTTATGCTCTTATTTTT
Organism: Scatophagus argus; assembly: GCF_020382885.2. Classification (NCBI taxonomy): domain Eukaryota; kingdom Metazoa; phylum Chordata; class Actinopteri; family Scatophagidae; genus Scatophagus; species Scatophagus argus. The sequence continues at coordinate 14,392,386 of NC_058507.1, forward strand.
GGGTTTCCAGGACAGAAAAAAGAAAATGGTGTAAATAAGTCTTTTCTCCACAGGTACTCACTGGAGGGCGCCACACTCTTCAACAAGGAGGAGCATCACTACTCTGCAGCCTTCCAGATCGACGGCTGCTGGATGCACTATGACGGTCTGAGGTGCAACAATCTGATTCTGTTGCAGAAGCCACCGGAGCTCCTTCTGCTGTCCTCTCTGGTCTACATCCGCTCCTCTGACAAGTGAACTCGTCATATCTCGAGTGGACACGCAGATGAGCAGGAGTCACACCATTCATTCAGCATTCATCCACCCTTCCTTTGATTCTTTTGTCACAATCCCATATGTGACATTACATTGATGTTATCACATTTCATCATTCAGTTGTTTTGTTTTAATTCGTGTCAGCTTCCTCTGTTTCACCTGAACGCTTGCAGAAAGCTTATTCTTATAAATGAAATGACTTTTTCTGGGGCATGCTTGGAATCCAAGAATATAATGGACTATAATAGTTCTGGGTTGATGTGCATAAATGACTATTTCATTGAGTAATCGTATACATATACATTTGTCATGGCTATTAAAGGATTACATTGTGAGGGTGTATTTGCTATTAAACAGCCTTGTATAGGAGGTGACAGACTGTACATCACATTCTCATTAAAGTGTAAGTTTTTACATTTATGCAAATCAGCCCTTTCCTACAATTAAACTGGTGCTTTTTCTACTTGCACTGTGGCCTGAGGATAAGGAACAAGCAAACAAGGCCAAAGCCCGTATCAGGTTAATGTCTTATGCTTTGTGACAATGTTTGAATGGCAGGCAAGCATTTAATGCAATGAGTAAAGGTTAAAAGAAACTGTTCAAATACAGAAGTTGAGGTTTATATCTCTGTTCTGACACTATGAGCTGAATTATTACCTGTGTTGCTGGCAACATGTCCACACAAATTAATTAAATTCAAGTATTTTAACACGCTCGCTCAGCACACACTGCAGCTGACAACACAGGGAATGCGTATTAATGGGGGTTTTTTTCCAGTAGTTTTTAGCCTCAGAGAATTACTGGTATCACACTGTGCCTCTGCCGAGGGAAATTTGTGAAAAGGAATAATATCAAGTCTTTAATCATGAGTAGTTTTCAATTCCTGTTTTTCTATGCCGAGACTGTCTTTAAAATGCAAATACAAATATTTTGGAATACGTTTGCATGGATTTATTTTGTCGCACTTGTGCACTGCATGAATGGGTAAAACAAGAGCCACATAAAAGCAAACAGCACCATTTAAGGCAGGCATTTATTTTAAACTGGGTACAACTGCACCACACAAACTGACTAAAATGTATGTAAAATGTCTTCAATCAAAACATGATAAAATGTGAAAAGCTACGTTTTCTACACCTAAGGTTATCTTGTACTTCCAGTATTAATCCACAGGATATAAAATTCAAGATCATCACCTTACTCCAGACACACGATGAGAAATGTAAAAGAAGCAGAGTGGTCATTTGGCTAACATTGACATCAGTTTCAGAGGATTTTTCTTTCAGACACAAACAGAGCGGCAGTCCACTACAGACCAGGTGTTAGTCATCCATCTACTTTCTTTGAACAAGCACTTTGGTGAGAGTGGTGGCAAAAACATGACATTGATTAGGCCATAATAAAAATTTGTACATACTATTTTAACATCCCTTCTTTTTGCAGATTCACGTTTGCAGATTTTCATCAGCGCCTCTCCAGAATTCATTGAAGTAGTAGTTAGTGTACATCAGAAATCACGACACTGTACAGAACAGTGATGCTAGATGAATCATGACAGCAGCACATAATTACGCCTGCGTGATTTGTGCTGTGGCTGTTAAGTGACAAACAAAATCTAGTTTGACAGACAGAAAACATCATTAACAAACAAATGAGGTTATATAACCATAAATACAAAAAAAAAAAACCATCACACATCTTTTTAAAATAAAGGGACATTTGCAGAAATACGCTTGGGATGCTTATGCATTACTCTTTCAAAATAAACCAAAAAAAAAAATAATTAAAAGGAAAGTATTTCCTATAGTGATGAAAACAATCTGCAACAAAGTCTCACTAGAAACACACCCTGACCAATATGCAAGGCAAATGTTAAAGTCTTGTCTGTAGTAATGATTTCTGTAATCACTTTACAAACACACCAAGTTTAGAATAGAAGGGTAAAGTGGAAGATGTCCCATCTTATGCTTACAAGACTTTGTGGTGAGAACAATTGATTTTTTTTAAAAAAAAGGTGTATACATTAAAATTGGCCATTAATTAGTAAATTGTGAACAATCCATCTGAATCTGCTTGAATGCACATAAGCCTTGTAAAATAAAACAACTGGCATGCACAACAAAATGACTACAAAAGATGTCTAAGATGAGGCAAAGTCAATGGTACCATCTGGATGTTTCATTAGATGTCCACATTACCGGCCCACAGTGTGAATCAACAGACATGCCATGTGGGGTTCTGTTACAGCAATATGAGATGCCTTGGCTTTTTAAAGAGACAAACACTAAACATACTCATTCACAGAGAGAACAGAAGTCTTATTATTGCATTATCTAAATGCCATTATCCTAAATTAAAACATATGTACAAATTACAATATGTATCAAATTGTTTGGTAAGTGCAATGCAGAGCTCGGTTAAAGTTTCCACTTATGTGCAAACATCAGTGCACAGAGGAACTCAAACTAGACTTGAACATTAACAGTGACTTAACATGACAAACTACTCCTTGCCTTCCCAAGCCTAGTGGCCCATCTATACCCTACTGTGACACCCTTAGCCAGCCTGGAGTCAGACACACCCAGGGGAGCACTCTGGTTTTTCTCTCAGGACATGGGACTGGTTGACAGTGGCAACATGGCCTGAGTTGGCTAGCACAGCCCTTGGTGCTTTATCACCCATCTCTATATGACAACAGGAAGAATGTAATGTATTACAATAGCATTAAGAACGAAAATAAAACGTTTCAAACGTGGCACAGAAGGGAAGCCATTTCTAGTACTGGAGGCGGGAAAGATGGGAAAACAAATTCATGTTTTGGCACTTCACATGAAGCTGTGAACGGATTACCACAAACCTGAGCTTACAATCAGGACCTTGGCCACAAGGGTCACGTGTTTAGTGGTGAGTACAGGTGTCAGACCCAATCACAGACAGAAAAAGTCTTGTTCAGAGCTAAGAGTGACACTGTACTGGGAACAGGCAAAGCATGCTCATGTCCTGCAACAGGGACAGACAGGGACAATTAAACTTCAAAGGACGGTGCTAATTTTCAGACAGAAGTTTGTGGTTGTCCAACCACAGGCTTCCCTTTCAGTAGGACTACATTTTTATTGCATGGTTGAGCCCGTTAAACTTGGTGCATTTAAATGCACATAAATCAAAAAACATGTAACACATTAATGTAGCAGAGGTTGAACGGAGGTTGACCTAATTGTGTGAGGCAACACAGACAAAAAGCTGAATCCTGAATCCTAAATATAGCACCAGTTGGTATTGTGTACAGACCAAAGGGTGGGGAAAAAAAGGGCCAAGGTCAATTTCAGCTATTGTGAAGAGTAGCAAGAAGTTCATGACCTGACCTTAGGAAGATGAAACAGAAGCCAGAACATGGAGCAGAGACTAGTGGCAAACACTCTCAGGAGAATTCGTCATTCACCTCTACACTGACCCTTGGACTCAAACTACACACACATCTCCATACACACGAGTGACCCAGTGCAGAAAAACATTTACAGGCAATGCACTAGAGGATATATTCATATCTATATATTTCATTTCATTTAGACTATTTACAAGAGAGGAAAAGGCAGCCCTTTGTGAGAAAATATAAAGATTCCAACTTGTTTTTTGTGAAACACTGATTTTGACATGACAAAACAAACAAGCCTATCTGACATGCATGTACCTCTCAGGCATACACACAGACATACACGCTACATGGCCAACAACCACATATTCATACAAATACACCAGCAGACTGCGGTATTTTACAAAATTTGAACATGTGGTTCCAGTTGCTGCAGGGAAATGAAAGATTTAAGTGTTAAACACAATTAATGGCATGAAGAAAAACAAAAGAAATTGTCTGCTAACAGAAGTTTTAAACAAAAGTGACAAGTTTTCGCCCACAATCCTCTGGGAAATGGCTCAGAGTCCTCATTGTGGTCCAGCAGCAGTAGAGCGGTCGACTCCTCATTGCCCGTGACAGCCGTCCAATCATCTTCCTCACTGTTCTGCACAACTATGCAGCCCTTTCTCATCTCTGCAACCGTGTCCATGGTTTCCCCTCTAGCCAGCCAGCCCGGCACAACCATTGACCCAGCAGGCTCTCTCTCCTCTGGTGTTCACGTTGGCATGCAGCGCTCTGCTGCACCTAGAGGATGAATGTGGGGAAGGAAGAGGAGACAACAAAAAAGAAACGTCTTTGTGTCTAATTCTCTCTATTGGGTCCTAGCAGGCTGGGCCATGGGTCAAAGGGCAGTCAGACCAAAGTTGCAACGGCAATACATCATGCCGCTTGAGTCCAACCAGCTGTCTGAGATAGGGTCGTAGCGCTGGACAGTGTTCAGGTAGGATGACCCAGAGTGACCTCCCACCACATAGAGGTAGTTGTCCACAATGGCAGAGCCCACACCTGCAAGATGATGTCACAGTTAAATGTACTTAATCACATACATTTCTGGATCCTACAAACTGAGGCAAATACCAGACATAAACTCACCAGTGCGTGGTTCATTCATTGGACGACAGGCTGTCCACTGGTTCTGATGCGGATCATACCTCTCAATGCTGGACAGGTGCGACACACCGTTGTGTCCGCCCACCACAAATATGAAGCCGAGCATGACCCCTACTCCGAAGTTGATCCTTTTATCTGCCATGGGGGCTACCATTTCCCAGGCATCCTTGCTGGGGTCGTACCGCTCCACGCTGTGTGGGTCAGATGAAGTGAGATTAACAAAACACACACACTCGCACTCTGATCCAATCTCCCAGTCTTCTGCAGTTGCTTTGGCATAACCAAAACAATAGATATTGGGATAAATTATGCTAAAATTATGCTAATAACATGCGGTATATATGAGAAATACCCCATGCACTCCTTCAAAGGATGCAGTTCAGGGGTCAGGAATCTATGTGACACGCAATTTTAATTTAGAACAACATTCCTCAAATGGACTTACTTAGTAATATACCTGAGAGTTAAGTTATAAACTGTTCAACTATTATCAATGGTTGTGGTGAATTACCACCAGAGACAAATGAACCTCCCGATAGTGACTGGGACAATCTGGCAATCTAGGATTGTTTTTGCAGTATGTAAGGACATACAAGCCACTGGGGATAGAAGAAAACAGTCCCCAAACATTCTCTGTCCAAACACATTCTCCTGAGGGGCTTCGGGAGTCAAGGAAACAAGCAACACAGACAGTGCTCTCTAGAGATCCACAGCGACAACAGAGCTCTAACCGGCAGAACACAGCCAGGCACGCTCTCAACGAAACTTCAGCAGCCACTTCTGTTATGACTCCTCTTCAGTCATTAACAGGGCTCTGGCCATTTTCTCAGCAACACTTGACATCCTTCACCTGATTGCCAGCTCTATTAAATGACTAACAAGACCTTGAGAGAGAACACCAGGTTAAATCTGAAAGAGCTAGGAACTTTTCATAGAGATCAAAGGATATTTTTTAAAGGTGGTGTCGAGCATCACAACATTACTGATGTCAAAGGTCATCCGTAGCAGCAAAGAAAGGTTAGTGGCCTGTTTTGATCCTATGTGGGTTTCTGCAGCCACAGAGTGCACTAAAGAGCTGAACCATATGATATATAGACTGAAACAAAAACAGCTACAGGACAATTCAGTGCCTTGTTAAATAACAGAAAATCTATTGGACAAGCAACAATTATTAATCTTCATGTAACCTACCCAGTAAACTTGCTGCTTGTAAAGGGATTGAGTTTTTTCATACATCTGCTTAGTTTGGGCACGTTCATACTTCATACAAATGGATAAATTAACACACAGTTTACATCCCTAATGATTAACAGGCCCTAAAATACAATATATATATGCACAGGTAAAACAAAAAAGATCAGTCTCAGTGATAGTACCTGTTCATATGGGCTGGGCCATAGCCACCAATAGCGTACACCATCCCATCCAGCACAGCAGTGGCAAAGCAGCTGCGGGACTTTGTCATGGGGGCCACAGGTTGCCACTCCTTCAACTTGGGGACATATTTCTCCACTGACTGGAGGTAATACTGGCCATCATAGCCCCCAAGGGCGTAAAGCTCACCGGCCAGGACCACCACACCGAGTGTACTGCGGCACTCTGCCATACGCTCCACCGAAGACCAGGTGTTGCTTTCAGGGTCCCAGCTCTCCACTGTGCTCTCATGTCTCCGATAGCTAATGCCCTGTCTCATGTGTGTGGCAATGCCTCCCACTACATACACTTTATGGTCCAGCACTGCCACTCCAAATTCATATCGAGGTACACTGAGTGGGGCTAGTCCTATCCATGAGTCTGTCTGGGGGAAATACATTTCCATGCTGGAAGGAAAGAAAGAAAGAAACAGATTCCATTTAAACAAGACAATACACAGGTTTAGAACATTGTCTTTTCATTAGTGCTTATAATTATTATCTGAACATTATCATCATTACCTTTCCAATGTTGCAAACAGTCCAGCCTTGCCTCCTACTGCGAGCAACACTTTCGGGGCACACCTGGGCCGTGCCGACAACACAGTCTGATAGGAAAGCCGGTGCTCAGGCATAAAATGATATTTGAGGGCCTCGTTGAGCAGGTGCTTGCATGCGTGGTCATCTCGTATAAGGTGGTTGGCTTCATACAGGCGGGTGAGAAATTTGACGCTGAGGAGTGGAAGGCGAACACAGTGCAGCAGCTGAGCCAGATGTTGCTGTCTTTCAGTTACATCATATTTGATCCACGATTCCAGGGCGTAAAATACAGTCTCCTCTGTGACCACCTTAAGGCAGTCATTGGACACAATTTCATCCAACTCAGCTCTCGTCAGTTCAAAAAACTCCTCTGTTTGACAAACCTCCTCAAAGTTCTCACAGATGAACTTAGTGGCAGCCAGGCACAGGTCATGACAACCATATGTCTCTGCAAAGCGGGAAATGCCTATACAGTTTCCAGCATCCAGCTGGCTCTCTAAGAAGGAGCAGCACTCCTTAAGTACTAGCTTAACCTGGAGTAAGTTGGCAGCCGGTAGCAAAGATTCCACTGTTTCTTGGGAGATAAACACCGTGCCAGTGTAGGCATACTCAACAATGGCCTAGAAAAGAGTAAAAGATCACATAAACAATAACTATAGTACAAGCAGTTAACCAATGCTGTTAATAAGGTCTGCTGGCTCCAAGCATACCTGCAAAGCAGTTTCATCGATGCACTGGAATTCCACCTCAGAAGTCTCCTTTTCCGACAGGTTACCTGTGAACATGGCCTTAAAGTAAGGGCTGATGCTGGCCAGCACTACTTTGTGGGCATGGATCTTGGCATCTCCCACACGCAGGACAATGTCACATAGTTCATGATCCTGCCGCAAAAGCTGGAGGCCTTGCAGCAGCTGCTCCGAGTGAGGCCGTTTCAGACTGGCAAACATATAGGACTGGTCCTGCTGGTCCATCTGAGAGTAGATAACCACATATAATGCAGAATTGACATTTCAAAAAGGCTACTAGTACAGTGAAATTTTCTAATTAACTGGCAGATGACCAACAACCGACAGGAATACTGAAAACCATGTAAATTAACTAAATGTCATCTTCATCATCCTGAAACTACAAGCCCGAAAACACAATTAAAACACTGAACATAGGCCTGTGTAACATGACGTATTTACAACATGCATTAAGGAAACATGCCTGGACACTATGATGCATTCAGGGACGTCTTGAAGTAATACAGTAGTTTTCCCGACCTGCTGTTAGCAGTCTGCTGTGATGCAACTGCAAGCTAAAGAAGCATGATCTTCTTAATCCAGTGCTAACCCTGACTGAAATTAACGAACCCTACTGGCAAAAATGCATATTAGATTTCCTTCATGCCACATACCTACTGGCTGTTGTGCATTTATATTTTAGGACAGTCAATGACAATTACGTTAACTGTCAGTTTGTTGACTGGGCCTTGGCTTGATTTCTGTACGGGGAATATGACCAGATCAAAACTCGGTAGCTCCCTCTTAGCTTTAAATGAGCAGACAGCTAATGTGCGAGCTAACACACTGGGAATTTCAACAACAGTCTGAATTTAGCAGATACACATTTCCACGGATACCATATTCATGTTAACATCGATATTTGTTTCACTATCGTATCACCAACAATGTTCGACTCCTGCAAATACACAGTGCCTAAAATCTGCTTCTTTGCACTGCAGTCAGCGAAGGTTAGCAGCTAAAAATAAACACGGTTACTGTGGCTAGCTGCATCATTGATTGATATACAGTAACATGGCTGACAGATACAAAACGTGACGTTTTAGCTAGGTGTCAAATAACATCTTGCATATCGTCAAACCAAGGAAAACAAACCTGTGACCTATAGTCCGTCTGATGTGCCGCCGTAATGACCGATTTTGCAGTGGCGGAGCTCGGCAGCGACGAGTGGAAACCCCAGGCAGCTATCTGCAAAACAACCTACAGCCAACCTAGCCGCAAAGCTCCTACAGATGAGCTCTTATACTAACGAGTTATCAGAGCAGCACACCCACTTCCGCTGTTTTCAAAATAAAACTACATTTGCACCTATTTAAATGGAAGAGCTCTGTTCATATTAGCAAGCCAAGAAAATGTGTTATAATGACAGCGAACTTTACCAGTATTTTTTAGAGGAAACAATAACATTACTCTGCATACCTTTTGAAACACAAACAAAACAAAACACATACCGTCTTATGTAACTTATACTTAACTTATATAAGTTAAAATTTTATTGCAATAAGAGTTTTCCATTAACAACACAAAATATAGGATAAATTAGGATTTTATCTGTCTCAGTGGTATCAGTAATAATAGTATTGTGATAATACCGACATATTCGTATTTAGAGTATCATTGTGTGGGGATGATAGTTGGTCATTGTTTAGGGGCTGAGTTTAATATGGTTATATGTATATTGTTCCCACTGAAAACATGAGTGCTAAACGTTTTACTATTCTGGCTGGTTCATTTGGAACACCCAAAAGAACTATTGCTTTTCTTGTATTTTTGTTGTTATTCTTAGATTATATAGAATAATTTGTCTGAGACTGGTTTACTCGTTTGCTTTCTTTTCTCCAAGTCGGAATTTAGTAATTTCCACATAATACAAACGATTTATAGATGATGATGATGATATCTGATGATGATACCTCTGATGAAATAAAGAAAAGATTATAATCAGTAAGCAGTAAAAGTTTCCTCTGGGTAATTACAAAAATAGACTATTGGGTACTTCAGTCCATAACAATACGTCACATTTCAAGCTCATCATGGGACTTGTAGTATAAAACTTAATTTGCTTATTTGCGAGTAATTATGTCAAAGATTGGTGGCATATTATGTAACTTATACAGTGAATTAAAATGCATCAAACGAATGCTTAAGTACTAGATATATGTAGTATGTGTCTTCTTTAAGACATTATACATTAATAGTACAAATAAAATTAATCACAGACCCACAGTACGTTTTAAGCTATATTTAATGTCATACATGTGAGGAGTTTTAAACCAGATAAAGGGGCACAAATTGAATAATAACAATATGCATATACGTTGTTTAAGTTTTATTTCAAGTTTTATTTGTTTTATTTTTATTTTAATGTTTAGTTAGATTTTTTTTGGTCAAGTACGCTGCGGTGATGATACGGTTTGGAGGAGCCTGGTACTCGCGTCACCATGGAAGCGCTCAGTTTGCGACATGTATTCGCCATTTTGCTGCCTCGGTGTGTGTATGTGTGGGCTTCTCTCTATGAGGATACCTCTGTAGCTCACAAACATTCAAGACTCTAGATACCAGCTAAAACAACCACGGAAATGTCTGCACTTAGAGAAGTGTAGCTGCCGCAAAATGACATGGACATTCGGACTATGTAACGTGAGATAACGTTAGTCTCGTCGAGCGTCACCGAGGAAGATCTGGGAAAATGCAAGGTCTGTTTTCTTGCTGTTTTTCTAACTTTGCTTGACCAGTCAGCCAGCACTTAAGCACTAACAGAATTAGCGTATTAGCTTAGCATCGTTTGAACGGTGTTGCATTTCGCTAAGGCTTTGTGTATAGTTAACGTTACATTGGCTAACTAATGTTTGCTGCTTAAGGGTAACGTTAACGTTGTTAGGGATTGCCTGTAAACCTACAGAAACCATTATTTAGTGTCCTATAACCCACTTCATAGGAACTAATGTCGCAGTAACAGGGAATAACGTATCGTTACTTAAAGCATTCAATGTTATGTCAACCATTCAGGGGATAACTACCGTGTCTAACAGCCACAAGTGGTTGTGTCCATTCCCACTAATCCAGTTCACAGTGATCTTGATGTTAAGGAGCAATTAGACTCCCCCCGTTAAAATATTACAGTTACGTAGCTTTGTTGCAGCACGTTTATATGCGTTATTAACGACACTGGTCATCACTGCGTTCATTTCACTAGTAACAAATGGAAACGTATTTAAGTTACTTTATTAATCCCAAGCTGGGAAATTACTTCTCTGCATTTAACCCATCACTGATTGAAACACACGCAACATGCAACATGCAGTGAAACACACAGGAGCAGTGGGCTGCATCAAGCGCCCGGGGAGCATATATTGGGGGTTAAGTGCCTTGCTCAAGGGCACATCAGCCAGCCAATGGGGGGTGGGGACATTATCACTCCACCACACCCCCACTGAAACAGGAACAAGAGCACAATAGTGTGTATTCGATCCTATGTCTAGTCCTGTTCATTTTTTCTGTTTTGCTTTTCCAGCTTGACAAACCAGACAGTGATTTTCAGTCACCAGCCACTCAGGATGACAGCACGAAGTAAAGAGGAGGAATATTATTGTCCTCACGTGTTTCTTTCGTTGGATTCTGAAATTTAACCACATTCAAAAGACCATCAATAATGATACCTGGATTGATCTCCCAGGACTTACATGAGCAACTTCTGGACCTGAGGAATTACCAAAATCGCACAAATGGGGTGGAAGAGCTCAAACGTATCCTCTCAGAAGTGGACTTGAAATCAGTCCCCTCTGGCAGTATTGAGGAGTTCATCGATTTTCTACCACGGCTTCTGGATGACAGTAATTTTAAGGTGTTGTATGGCACCCTACAAGTCTTAAACTTGCTCATTCAGAAGCTAGATGCAGGAGTAGACAAATTTTTCAAGCAGATAGTCTCAGTGGCTTTGAAGGCCCTGGGGGACACTCGCACCGTCACCAGAAATGAATACATGAATGTGTTTCGACAATTGATGAAAACTGTTGCACCACAGCAAATATTGGACCTTATCACTGGCAACTTGAAACACAAGAATTCAAGGGTTCGGGAAGATGTCCTCAACATCATTATGGCAGCTATGCTCACTCATCCTAGGAAGGATTTCAACATCCCCAAGCTTTGCTTTGAGGTTGCACCGTACTTGGCGGACAGCAAAAGAAAGGTCCGTCATGCCACCCTTGAGCTGTTTGCTATTTTTGACTATTGCCTTGACACAGGGAAAAAACAGCCTCTGATGAAAGCTGTGGACATGGTTGAACTCAATGAGGATGCAGAGGGTCTTATGGCAGCTGTTCAAGCAAGACGAGCACGGCGCATCCTTCCAAAACTCTCCGCAGAAGGAATAGTGGAGTATGGCTTGGTGGTGCCCAAACCAGGACAGCGGTGCTCGCTGCAACATGCTTCTGGAGCTGATCTGGACTGGGTGATGAATGGAGGGAGGATAAGCAGTGCCAGGAGCCACAGAACTGAACCAGATTGTGACCGTTTGCATGGCTATGGCAGCTTAGGGTCTCTCACTGATGACCTTCCTCTTCAAAGGAGGATTGTCAGTGCAGGTAAAGGGAAGAACAAACTACCCTGGGAGATATCAAGCTTCTCATCCACTGAGAACGACCAGCAATATATTACACCTAATGGAAAGTGCTCTGAACAGGTGGGTTCTGACATCACTATCAATTTGCCCTATTTTTATTTATCTGTTTTGATAACTGAGGCATTTGGGAACATTTCTAGATTTAGGATATACTTTTAATAACTACAAGTCTCTGTCAAATAGGACACATGGCTCAGAGAAATACTCTGGTTTATTGTGGGTTAGTTTATCCAGATATAAGATGGAAATTTTGTTCGTGTTGTCATTGACACTGATTGACATTGATGAAACAGCTGATGATGGCTTCAGGCACCAGACATATTGGCTTTGAAATTATGGGGCATCCCAGCATCTCAGAGGCCAGGCAGTTATGTTGATTTACTCCCAATCAGTCAGCAAGTGCAATCATTGCAAGGGCATGAAGGAAGGTTATTTTTGTGTGCTTGCTTTTTCTCCCTCTTTTTTGTCTTACTTTAGTTTACAGTGGAATGATAAAGCTAGATAGTTCATAATGCCAGATAAGAGATTATTTTTGCCTTTTTTACATTATTATACATGAATCTGTTGGCAGGGTACCAGTGGGCTGAATTTTATTGTGGAATATGTGGCTGTCAATTCATTATAAATACTGAGTGGAAAAGGTTCAATGACTTTGTTCCTGGAAGAAATATATCAGGCCACGCTTTTCCTGCACAGTGACTGTGTTGCTGCAGAGATGAGAATCCATTGTCTTGAGAGTAGGCTTTGTAACAACCAGGGTAAACCTGCCACTTTGTTGGTTTAAAAGATTTGATGTGGAATACATTCCATAATATATCATTGCCTGACAAACTGGAATGATTTGTTAAACACATACTTCTATCAGCTTTATTTAAATAATGTTGTTTGGTTGAAATGAATGTTTTTTTTTTCATGAGGTTTTAACTGACCATATTTTGTTATGGAAACTATAAATCTGCTTAAAGCCCACATTTGGAAAACCTTCTGTTTACAGCAGTGTCTGTTTCCCAGCAACCTCATTACCACACAGCACACTTACTGAAGGGGCTGTGAAAAATAATTGGTAATATCACGGGGTTATGCTTGTAAAACATGGCTTATTTACAGCTCTAGTGTTGATTGCAATCACACCAAGTGCTCCTTGATGAGTGTTGATCAGATAGTAGGCAGTGGGACTAACCTCAGCCACTCGTCTCTTGCTCTCTTTCAAAGGCTGAGATACATGCACTGGTGTAGCAATCAATCATAATTTGTTCTCTACCTGGTGTATTTATTGTAAACCAAGATTTCACAGGTTAGAGACAGTTGGACTGTTAAGGTTTCATGAGAAGAGAAGATGTTGTTTACATTTAGTTAAGTCGTAGCAGATATTCTCCAGTCAACCAGTGTCTCTTGTCTGAGTTGGCCACGTATCTGCTACGTTCCTTTATTCAGGCCTGTGGATGGAATTACACTTGGACTCCTGCATGTTTAAGGATTGCCTTATATTAGTTATTTGAACTTCATCCTCTGTTGTTGCTATTAAAGGAAACAATTTTTTTGCTTTCTAATAGGTGGCCAGTGAGGATTTCCATCTCCTGTCCAGGAAGTTTAGCCCAGAGACATACATACCCAGTTTTAGTAAGTGTCAATACTTCCTTCTCTCAACATTGCACTCACATGTGTTCCATAAGAGGTGAAAAGCACAGCTGACTGGTTGTCATTGTCAGCTTCAACTGGACTCAAATTAGGGCGGCTTTAAATTGGATTAGCGTGCTGAGTCAGAGGAGTCACCGTGCCACATGTCAACAGTAGCTCGGTTGCACGGTTGCAAGGAAGATAAGTGTCATACCAGTCTCACAACACAACAGAGGAAACCATTAGACCATACCTCTCACCCAATGTTCAGTTTTCTGAACTCTAGTCAGCCTGTATATTGTGGACAAAATAAATCTACTATGAAAAACATTCTGCCTTACAAATATTCACACTGTGAGATACACTGCATACTCTCCATGGAACATCTTTTACCTTTGTACATTCATCAGACATTTTCAGAGCTTGTTGCAGTCAGGCAGACTAATTGTGACTGAGCAATATTCAGCCATAAATGTCACTCAAGCTTACACTGATAAGAACATTTTGTAAAGATTAGGTCCTATTACGTGGGATTTATGGTCTGTGTGAATATCAGTGGCAAGAAACTCTTTACAGAAGCAGACTGCAATAGAAAATCAAGCATAGCAAACGAGTAGTGTTTCCGCTTGTGTAACTCAACCAGAGGGTCATAGATTTATAGCAGTTTGTCAGTGCCGTCAAGTTAAAATTACCTGCCAGCAACTGACTACCCAAATGATGGTCAAGATTTTGAGCAATACCTCACCTTGATGGATTTTTTGTTGTATTTAATCCCCTTGACCCACAGGTTTATTTGATTTTAACCTTTTACACAGGGATTAGACAAACTTCCAGTGCTGCTATTCTGTATAAACTGGACACATGCTCATGGTAGTATTTAAGTGAAGACTGCAATATTAGGAGTTGTCCTTAGAATATTTGAATGCAGTCTCTTTTTTTCCACACTCTATAAAAATCAATTATGTGCCTTGCTAACTTTTTCCACTCTTGTGTAACATTAGTGTATAAGGCGTCCTGTTTTTATTACTGCAGCTGTGTGTGACCCCCCTCTACATAGTCTCAGTGTGCCCAAACAGTCTGTTCTCACAGGCAACACAAGACTTGAATTTTTTTAAATTTAGGGATACAAAGTTTGCCAGCAGTATATACCACCCCAGTAAAGTAAACAATCTGATCACTGATGTAGTCTCTCCAATACCTTCAGCCTTCAGCCAAGATGTTTTTTTTAATTATATCGGAAGTTATGGACATTTGTTCAGTACAATAGTCTGGCACAGACACAAAGTATGTATTAAAAATGGTTTGAGAAGACCTTGGAAATAGTAGAATAGAAAGAGTGAACACTGGAAGCATTTTTCAGCAATGCTGAAAGTTCTCCACCCTTCTCAATTCATTACACCCATTTCTACTACACTCACAACTATCTCTTATAAAACAACAACAACTGGGAAGTAAAATTACTCTGAGACAAAGGGATTTAAATAAGTAACTTAAATGTAACACATAAATAGTGATATTAGTTAGAGTTCTGTGACTGAAATAATAACTATTGGAGTAAAAATAATTAAAGAAATGAAAGTAAACCCAGCGTAGTAATAATCACTTTATCTCACCAGGTTCTGCAGAGCCTCAGAAGCCACAGTCCTCCAGAAGAAGGGCGTCCCCTGCACGCATCAGAAGAAGTGGAAGCCTCAACTTAGACCCTGACATCTTTAAAACCGCCAACTCCTCTGACCCAGATGTCGGTAAGGAGTCATTATCTCAGAGTGGTCTGCTTATTTTTGACAAATGTCTGTTCCTTTTGAAAGTTTTTAAATGCGATAAGACAAAACAGGGACAGAGAACTTTGAATGGACTGCAGCATCCAGCCAGCCTTTAACCTAATTTACATCTTTTTTTTTATTTACATTGTCATTTTGTGGTCCCTAACGTGTGAATACCCTGTCTCTCAGTGGCACCCAAGGGACGCATGCTGCCACAGAATCCCAGTGTTGAGCGCACGTTCTCCCTTCCCTCGAACCCCACCACATCTGGCTCCTTTCTGCTGCCCTCCTACCCATTAGCTACTCTCCCAGGAGGCATTCTGACTCCAACAATGTCCCGCCGCCATGCAGACTCATCTCTCTCTATGTCCAACACCTGGCCCAACAAGAGAGAGAACAGCCCTCATCAGCGAGACACCAGCCCCTGGAAAGACACAACATGCACAGCAAAGGGTAATCTTGCCAAAGGAAGTGGAAATGTAAGCTGTCAGCTGGATGTAAAAATTCTGGCATCATTTTTTTATCCTCTCTGTTCTACCCCCTTCAGGAGAGAATCCTTCAAGCAGATGCTCTCCTCGGCCTCTTCTTGCCTCCCTTGTGAGTTCTTCTTCCACTTCGTCCTTCCGCCGGGCTCTGAGCAGCACCAGGGCAACCCTGTCTATCTCACCAGTTGCCCCTACAGCAGAGCAAGTCCAGTCCCACAATGGCCAGAGGTGCAGTGCTCCAGGCATCCATCAGAATCAGCAGCTTGAAAGGAACATTCATCTGGACACTGATGATGGCATTAGTGTGGTGCAAGATCCTCAAGAAGATGACCCTCTGGACATGCAGGAGGTCAGCAAACTCTCATTTTTTTTAGAGAGACTGTGCTGGAAAATATAGGACACTGCAAGTTCCAACTTGCACTCACTGCATCTGAGAGTCCTTAAAGAAACACTCCAGTATTTAGGTACAATAGATACTCTATGACCAAAGAGAGCACAGTCGGCTTGTCCAGTTTTGCTCCGTTAATGATATTCCTCTCCATACTCATATGAACCAGTTTGTGTGTTTGTCACAGATGATGAACTCCCTTCGCTCTTTGCGCAACAGCGCTGCCAAGAAGAGGGCCAAAGTGAGCCTTTACAGTTCAGATCCAGATCCAGGCAGCCCTGACTCGGCTGTGAGGCTGGACCTGGGTCTGGAGTCTCCATCGAACACCTCTCCAATGCTTACCAACTCAGCCAGTGAGAGTGGTCTTTCCAGTCTGAGCTCAGTCGCCAACTCCAGCTTCAATGGCATTAAAACCAGGTAAAAAAAAAAAAATCCACATTTTGCTGCATTATTTACATATTACTTCTGTAGTCCTGCTACCACTGCACAATAGGAAGAAATAAGGAATAGTTGTATGTATAACATGTTTTCAAATAATGCTTTATTTTATGAGTTTATTATCAAAACTGTGTTATGTTTAATTTGTCACAGACCTGGTGAAACATTATAACAGTGGTAACCTGGTGTCATTTGGCAATGTGTGGAACTGTGCTAAGTACACCATCATCTGTCACTTATCACATCTGTCAACAGCCCTGGAAATTCAGCCTCTGCAGGAATGAAACCTCGCATTGCAAGAGTGCCTTCTGCAAAACTGAGGTCTTCTGTGTCCATGGACTTCAGCAGCCTTCCAGGTATAAAAGTAATAATAATAATAATAATAAGATAATGTAGTTTAGGTTGGTAATTCTATTCAGATCTTCATTGTTCTGTGTTTTTCAAGGATTGTCTCAGAGGAACGAGCTGTCATCTGAGGTGGGCATTGTTGGGCAGAGAGTCACTTACTCCAACGGAACAATCAAAACTGAGGAAGAGATGACAGGACCGTCCCCTCCGTTGGTCAAACCAGCCGTCCGGGAGTCAGTCAGAGCTCTGAAACCTGCTAAAGGTCAGTCAAACTAAACAGAGCTTTTTCTTGGATTTACCTCATAATAATATTTTGCAATAATTTAATTCAATCCTCTCCATTTATTCTCAGGATCTCAGAGTCAGAGCAGTAGGAGCTCACCAGCCACAGATATGCCTGAAGGAGTCATTGGAAGAGGTCAGTCTCTGCACATCTTAATTTTGTTGTCCAGTATTCTGTCCGGTTGCCAAGGTGTTCCAGCTCACTGCTGTTTTAAAACATATGGAAGTTTTGTGCTTCCCAAGCCCTGTCTGAGTTGCATAGAGGCATAGCCAGATTTTTATTGGACCCTGTTTTCCCATAATCCTCCTGCCACATGCAAACACTGTTTTAAAATTCTCAGTTTAAGTAGGTCTCATTACTGATTCTTTCAGCAGCAGTAGGAAAGTTTGGTTTCCACCTCACTAATAATACATTCATGTTATCTGCATCAGCTGTCTAACATGCCCCTCATGCTTCTCAGGCATGTTTAGCACTGCAGTGTCCTCCAGCTGTCCAGGAGTCGCCTTGTCATTTGAGCAGGGTGATTCAGTGGCCAAACCCCCCACTGATCCCTCAGCAGGCATCTACAGCCACACTGTGTCTGGCAGTCACAGAGACAGTGATGACAGCCCGCATCCAGAGGAGGTTAAGGTTAGTCACACTTCATCCAGTGGTAAATCATAGTACATCATACAGATTTCTCCAGTTACCAGTCCCACCTGATGTGTTTTCTACCAATGCGTGCGCAGCAGAGGGTGAAGAATGCAAGGTTTATCCAAGATAAAATGCGACTGCATTGTCTGGATCAGCATGAGGAGCAATTCAGTCAAGGGGACCACACAAGAGACAAGATTCGCCACCGAGTCAGGCAGATGCTGTCTGACTCACCCACGGAGGAGAACAGAGTATTAATCATCAAAGGCAAGAGAAGGATATTTGAACCCTAACCAGATGTTTTTATTTAGCTTAAATGCTAGCTAGTTTTACTTTTTCTGATTTTTACTGTCAGTTATAAATAAGCTCTCCCAAGGAATTCTTTAGCTTCTCAACTTGAAATTTTGATTTTCTATGATGTAGATTTGCATTTGAACGGCAGCACACTGACCTCCACCAAAGGAGAACTTCTCTCTGACGAGTCCCCCGTCAGCCCCACAAGTCCTGTCAGCCCACCAGGGCCCCAAAGCCCCAGCAAGTGCTTCACTCCGCCACACCAGCCGAGCCCCCCCACAGTGCCCCCCCACCCAAAAAACATGTCCCGTCTTAGGAGGGCCCCTAGCCTCAGCAGAACCCGACCGTCGCTGTCCCACAGCTCAGGTCAGTGGATCTAAAGACATTAAAGACTTCATCTACCTGTCGCTGTGTATCTTTATTATGTTGCTTTGCATCATCTCTCAGCTGGTCTGACCCTGGCTTTCAATTTAGCAACATCTCTCAGCATTATAAATAAAAGCTTTAACAGGTCTTTGTTTACAGAAAATGTTGAAACATTAATTAGACTGTCAGAGCCATCAGAGCATGGGTGAATAGGATGTTTGCTTTGAATAATGTGCCACAGTGCTTTGTTTTGACAACCTACTGTTAATGCACCGCCACCCACACACACACACACACTGCCTCTCTTCAGACTGATAAAGATGTAACTTGAAACTGAATCTGTGTGTGTGTGTGTGTGTGTGTGTATTTGTGCGCGCGTTGTGTGGTGTCTTACGGGCCGTTTAGATGAGTTGTCACCTGGTACTGTGGGACCCAAGAAAAACCTGTCTGATCCTCCGGAGCTGTGTCCGTTTTCAAAGCCTGACCTGGCACTGACACAGAGCTTTAACCTGCTAAACTCTGAAGACTGGTGAGAAACACTCGAAGACTGCCTTTCACCTGACGTCAGCTGCACTGTTTCTGTGGAGAAAAGTTTTAATTATTTCTCACATAATATAAGTCAAATCAGGGGTCCAACAGAGGTTTTAAAAAAAGCAAGAAAAATGCATTTTCAGGTATTGTTTAGATAAAGAATGCAGTAATAGAAAAATATTAAATTACTGTCATTCCAGATATTTGTGGGGTAACAAAATCCATGTGTCCATGTATGTTTGGTTTGTAAAGAAGCACAGCCACTAATCAGTTTTTTATATCATCAGGGAGAAGAAGATTGAGGGTCTGATGTCCTTGCGCAGTCTGGCTCGCTACCACTCAGACACACTCCAGGGCAGGCTTCATGATGTCTGCTTGTCTCTCATTCAAGAGGTACTATAACTTGTTGTGTAACACTCTCAGCATTTTGATTTGTATTCATGTTGCTGGTTCACTCCATCTTAACTTGAACTGCTTTGCTCCTGATTTCTATACTGATATCTGATTTTGTACGATAAATGTCTTACATGTATTTGTCTCTGTCTCCTGTTGTTTGATGTGGGAATGATCGTGTTTCCCTTGACGTAATCATTTCCATCTTGTTCAGGTGAAGAACCTGCGGTCAGGTGTGTCCAGGGTTGCAGTGTGTACGCTGGGCGACCTGTACACACACATGCAGAAGGCAATGGACCAGGAGCTGGAGGGGACAGTTAAAGCTTTACTGCAGAAGGCTGGGGAGAGTAATGCCTTCATTAGGCAGGATGTAGATGCAGCACTGGACTGCATGGTGCAGCACTGCACACCCACTCGTAGCATCAGTGCTTTACTCTCCGGGGGGCTCAGGTCAGTGTGTTTGTTGACAGACACACACGCACACACACACAGTGAAGTGCCATTTCTCAAATTTTGTAGGTACTTCTCTATTCTTATTCTTGCTGAATTGGTGTCCCTTCTCCTCACAGTCACCTCAACGCAGTAGTGAGAAAATGCACCGCCCAGCATCTGGCTAATTTGGTAGACAAGGTTGGTGCTGTCCGTCTTCTCTCTGGAGTTAAAGATCTCACCGACCGAATCTTACCTGCCGTCACCAAACTCGCACAAGACTCCTCACAGGAAGCCAGGTATGTAGAGACACTGTTTTGTGGCTACATGTGCTTTCAGTTAGTTTTTGTGAGGATCCATAGGCCCTCATTCATGTTTGTACACACAGCGCGGATTTTACACAAATGAACTATTTGTGCTATTACTGAAATATCTAAAACATTAAAGAAAAATAAAAGCAGCTCATTCATGGACATGACATCTACAAGGCCAAAGAGAGCATCACTGTTGCGAATTCATAATTTATACAAGACAGACTGTGAATTAGTGTATTATTCACTATTACACTGGTTAAACCCACAGGTACTTTGGTCGTCGAATGCTGCTGTCCCTATCATCCCACCCTGACTTTGACAAGATCCTGGAGAAATATATTCCCACCAAAGACCTACTGACCGTCAGAGACACCGTCTTCACTCTGAAGACAAAGGTACAGTGATTTTCCAGTATGTGTTGGTAACATTTGTGTTTTTGTAAAGGTCACACTGCCATCTCTTTTTTTTAGGGTCTCGGTGAAATGCCCCAAGACACCCAGTCTGCCAGGGGTAGACGCTCCCTCCCAGGCAGTGGTACAGTCAGGGCCTCGTCCCTCACCAGGGAGCCTCTCAACCAGACCAACAGGTGGGTGTAAATATCAATCAGTAAAGCAGTGTAAACACTAAATTTTGCCTTTTAAGCAGAGATGTAATTTAATTTACATTATTCATGCGGTTTATAAACAATTTGATGTGTGATACATATCCCACAGGGAGTCTAATAGCCATTACAGCTGTAGATCTCAGAAACAAAGTATTGCAGACAAGACTGAATACATCAAGCAGATCTCAGGTCTGCTGTGTTCAAAGGACTTCAGAGAAAGGATCAAGGGAATCGACCAGCTAGTGGCCGACTGCCAGCACAACCCCAACATGGTCATCAATAGTATATTCCCGGTATGTACCAGCTTTTCTTTTTTTTCAAAATCAAATATTAGTATTTCTTTGTGTGCTTTATCAGGGTTCTCATTTACCATGGTACAGTTCAAGTTGCCCTGTGAAAACATCACCAAACTGTTCTTATCCATACGGTTCACCTTCTTTTAGGTATTTGATGCCTTCAAGGCCAGGCTGCAGGAGTCAAACAGCAAGGTCAACCTGTATGCCCTTGAGTCCCTGCAGAAAATCATCCACTTGTTGAAGGACAATCTGTCCCAAGTGGTCAATATCCTGGTCCCAGCCATCGTGGATAATCACCTCAACTCCAAGAACAATGCCATCTACTCCGCTGCTGTTGGAGCTATCAATGCACTTATCCTAAATCTTGGTACTCGATTAGAGCATTCATACTTCTGCTAAAGGTGAAATTAGAGGCTCAGTCTAGTTGCAGAACTGTCTTTATTTGACTTCATGATTCTCTTTGCTTCCACAATAGATAACATACTTCTTCTTCAGCCATTCTGCACCAAGGCTCAGTTTTTAAATGGCAAAGCAAAGGTGGATCTTATCGAAAAGGTTGCAGGTATGTTTGTTGTAATAATGTAACAGTGTAGTAGAATTTAGTTAACCTTAGTTCTCAAATTGGTTTGTATGTTTGACCTCCTCTTGTTTCTTCTCCAGATCTTGTAACAGAGCTTTACCCTCGCAAGCCCCAGATGGTTGAGCAGAAAGTGCTGCCCTTGCTGTGGCACCTCCTGAGCACCTCTACCCACAGTGGCACCATTCATGGCCGAGGCGGCAGTGTAAGGGGTGCTACCGGCAACCTGTGCCAAGCCCTTTACACCCAGATGGGGCCCAGTCTGATTGACTGTGCTGCCTCCCAGCCTTCCAATGTCCACAAAGGTTTAAATGAGGTCCTAAGGACCTTATCCTAAATGGTAAAACAGGATCCACACACATCCACATCGGAAGGGAAGAACATTAACACTGACCTTACTTGAAAACAGAGATGTTCCACATTTCTTATAGTGCCTGCACTTTTATATCAATAAAGTCCTTAAAAAAGGAGCTCTTATTGTTATCTCAGTGAGATTTCCTCTGGTACAGGAGCATGGACAATTGTAAAATACTGGCATCAGGTCTTACACATACTCAACCTGCTCTCTTTGCACTTTGAAAAGGTAGCTCATTATCATGATAGACATGAGTTTTACATTTTACCATCCCATGCTTGTCACTGCTTTTTTTTCATAATCTAAACAAGGACTGTAGACAAATCAGAGACACTATTGCAGAATGTAAAATTGAAATGCACAAAAAGATGAGGAAGAAGACAGGGACCTGAAAAGTGTATATTTTTTCTGTTTCATCAAATGTGATGTGATATTTTCAAAATGTCTTATGTAGTTGTTTTAAAGATTTGTGGAATGAGATTAACAAAAATAGTACAAAACACTTTTGTACAGCTAAAGTATGTATTTGCACAGTATTAGTAATCATATGCTGTATGATGGTACATTTTGTAATTTATCTATTGTGTAATGGTTTAAAAGTCCTGTAAATGATGTGCTGCGCTGGTACTGTCTGTCTTTTTTTTTTTTTTTGCATGACCAAACTTAAGTGGCAGGATCAGCATTATGTCTATTTTTGTAAAGGAGATATATATGTACACGGATGCCTAGATCAAGGTTGGGTTTGCACAGATTCTCCTGGATGAGGACTGCGTGAAAGAAGAAGGAGCAGCTTTACTACAGCGGTTGCCTGAGAAACAGTGCAGATCTGATTCTGTCTCAGTATAGTGCCAGTCTTCAAGTAGCCTTTAACTAATCTATTGTTAAATTATATTAAACTTGTTGTTTAAACAAGAACAGAGACAGATTGATATATAAATAAAGTCTTTTATTTCTGTAAAACCAACTTCCATGTGGCTCATTCAAATTGTAATGGGATTGGGGTGGGAAACTGTGGAATCGACCACATGCACTGATGTCTGAATGTCTGAACCTGACAGTTAAAGTTTTACTGCTTTTCCAAATGAAAAGTGAATTAAATATTATCCAAGAATCATACATTATATGCCTCTTAAGTTACCCAGTCTACCTTTATCAATGGGTACTGACTACCCATGAGATTCTGAACAAGTTTTCTGTGGTGTTCTGGGGTCTTGCCCCTCTTAATATAGAAAATAGGAGCTGATTTATTAGCTATTCAAAGTTTTTTGTTTTTTTGTTTTGTTTTTTTTTTTAAGTCAAAGCCTCTTTTTCCAGCATCTCACATTTTCTGTTTTCTATCATTGTAGGTGGGTTTGGGACTGTTGGAAAAACAAACAAGACATGGAAACATAGCCTCTGACTCTGGGAAACTCGGATCGACATTTCTTTTTTATTTTTTAGGTTTAATATAGACTAAATGATAAATCAATGAACTGAGAAAATAATCTTCAGAGTAGACAGTAGTGAAAATAACCCTTAGCTGCGGCTCTCCATCTTCAACAGAGTGACCAGAATGAGAAATGTATTATGTCGCCATAGAGGTGATCCAGGCTGAGGAAGGCTGAGCAAGGGGTAAAAAAGACTTAAATTACATTATAAAACTACCAGAGTGTTGACATGCTTTGTGATCGCTCACATCACTTTAATTGGCTTGTCAGGGATTAAATAATACAGCCAAGGTGCATCGCTGCCAAGTTTGGAATTAAATGCAACCCAAAGCATCATCTCAGCTCATATACACTATGAAAGTAGCTGCCCTTTTGAAATTGTACTCGTCAGAGATTACTCTGCGAAAGTGCTGTCCAACAAACACAGTGTTATGTCAGACTGGACAGAGTCCCTGTGACCTACATGTTACAGTGGGTGATTTTACAGCACTTCAGCAGCAGGGTGAATGAGCCTGGATGGATGCTGCTTACTGGCCCATCATTCACAAAAACAAAGCCTAAGGGCAATCCTATTAAAGCACAGATAACATCCTGCAGCTCAAACGTTATTTTAAACCATCTGTGTCAACAGATACAGTAGCTGGATTGCACATTGGCAAAACATATAAACCATTTAGGTAAGTTAATCATACAACATACAATTAGGTCTCTCAAATTAGTCCCTTTAAATGCACAGTTACAACAAAGAGGTTAGCCCTGCTTTGATTTAATCCAGTTTGTGTTCCAGTATTAAACTTAAAAAGCAAAGATATAAAAAAGTGTGAGAGTATTCTGAACAACAGTAAAAGTGAAAAGAGTTCTGAGCTAACCACAGTGGCAAGGGCCAAGTATATCTGCTACTTTAGTATGGCTCATTTTTTGACCTTTCCTAGCAGAGACAAAAACCTTCTGAAATTATGTAACTGACAGGCATAATAAAAATAAACACAGAGTCCTAAATGTGCTTTTTGTGAAGGGAAAAGAACACAACTAGAGAGCCAAAGACTATGCCTGTATTCACTTATAACTAATAACAAGAGCCAAGGTAGTTGATGCCAAGGGGATGCTGAAAACCTTAACATGTTTCCTCCAACACAGCTGTTCAGTAAACCCTCTGATCACTTGTTGTGCCATGAATGAGGGGTTTATGATTTTGGTTGAGTGCTCATTCAGTGCTCTGATGCTTTGAGTCACTGCGTTGTTCCCTCAGCTTCACAGACCAAATGGAAAAATAGCCCCCCCCTCCTGTGGATCTTTCCATTCTGTAACTAAGGCAGCTGGATCAATGCCATGGCAACCTGGACTGGTTAGATGTTGGGAGAAGATGAGTGTGTGGTTGCCGTCCTCTGTACCTCACTTTGTCAGGGACCAGATGTCTTGGGCAGGTCCTGGTTCTCAGCCAAGTGCAGCTTTTGTCTGAAGGCGGACACATTAAGGAATCACACAGACGGACATAGAGAGAAATTATTTAAATCCAGTATCTGCATCTGGAGTGCTGGGTGGATCCTCATAAATAAACAGTCATTCAGTTAGGAAAGGATACATTGAGGTACTGAGCTCTTCCAGCTGTGGGAACAAATAAACAAATGAATGAAAGGTGTGGCGTAAAACAGAAACAGCCAAAAATAGAAAATGATACGGCAGCGCAAGGCAACTAATCACTAAATGTGATCATATTACATAACAGCCCGTGTGTGTCACGTCAGTATCTGAATTAAACTTCCATCATCTGCCTACATTGTTTACAGAAGCAAATGCTCAACTTCCCTTCACACACAGGAAAAGTCGCTTCACGGTCCATCTGCTCTGAGGCACAATTACCCACCGCGGCTACAGCTAGCCATTATTCCTCATACCAGTATCCATCATGAGCTGAAGGCTTCTTGTCACCTCCCTCACACCTCAAACTACAACCTACCCACAGAACAGCATTCCAACCCCAGGCGGGGGTATCTAAGAGCCGCACAACATGCTAACAATAGAAAGTGTTTCGAGGCATTCTTGGACTACACTTCACCATGTGTGCTGGATAAAATCCAACATTTAAACATATTAGGAACTGTGTACAATTTGAGCACTGCTTACACAGGATGATTAGTCTCAGACAGTCCTTTCTATATTGTATTTTTATTCTATGGCACATCTGCTCGATCGCAAGGTTCACAGCTGAAAGTGACAGGAAGGAAAACAAATAGGTGTGGTGCATGAAAATTACTTTGTGTCAAGAGCCCAACTCATTAACACTGCATACGTGTGATAAATGCTTTTCTCTTCTGGCCCCTGAAGTCCTGAAAAAGCACATTTCAGTGTTTCTCTATTCCCATGATGAAATATTCCATGACACTTTGTGGACAGCTAATAATTAATCTGCTTCCATTATCTAAAAAAAATCCCTCCCAGTGAGATGATGTTATCTTGTTTTTTGTAAATAATTAACATTTATTTGCCTTAGCCGGTGAAGCTGAAAAATGCATTCTGGTACAGCTTGTTTTATTGGTATTTTTACACAATCTCTCACTAGTGAAATCTTTTCAGTGTTGTGTGTAAGCCTCAGGCAAGACTGTTTGTAAAACCAACAGTGAAGACTGTCTCTCCTCTGCACTAGAAACCTGCTAACCCAAATAAACACATGATGCTGTTTCACTGGCTTGTCCACGATGACACAAACAATCAGTGCACATATACTGATTTCTTGTAATCTAGGGGGCAGTTTTGGCTTGCAAAACTGACATTTAAACGGGCCCGACATTGAAAAGGTCCTACAGGTTTATGTGAAAGATGAGATAATGTGTTTCTGTCTCATCAAAAGACAAAAAACACCCTTTGCTGCTGTGGATCGTGCTTACGTTACAGAGCAGGTGCTCCAGGTTGTGATCGGAGGCACACTTCCTCTGGTCCTCTGAAAGCTCCTCCACGTGGCTGTCGAGGCTGAAGTGCAGTCGGGCCAGCTTCTCCTGCATCTCACGCACATGCTCCAGCTGCTCAAAGGAGCACACCTTACCTAGGAACCAGATTCAACCAGACACGTCTAACTTCTCTAATCTCTTTTGGTTGCAGGGTGATTATAGCAAAGTCGAGAGTGTTTCCATGGCACCAAATGCGTAAAAATAGCACCGCAGCTATTTGATTTCAGTCTGATTCATGTAACAAAGCCACTCTTCCACTTGGCTTTATTTTCAGCCTGTAAGAGAATATTCCCTTGGTGGCCTCTCCAAGGTTATCTTACCAAAAGCCTGTAGTTTGCCTGAGTGGAAGTCGTTGAGGAGGTTGAGGAGACCTCCCTCCATCTCTCTCACGTCTGAGACATCTGTGAGAAAGGAGTGCTGCAGGGGGGAAGACTGGACTACTTTGCTGGGCCCTGCTGGCTGGGGGGCCTTTGGCTTCTCCCTGTGGGGCCTGAGGAAAAACAGGAAACATTATGATGATATGTGAAAGCCATTGTAACCAAATGACAAGATTTTTTAGGAACTGTCCACTCTCATCTCATAAATGTCAGTTGTTCAGAAAAGTTGGGTAGTCCCACTTAGAAAAACAATTCTGAGGTCACATACAGTACATATCGTCACAGCTGACTTCTCTGTGCGTGCAAAATGGTGAATGTAGTCTGCCATATTCTGAGGCAGTCCACAAATCTGGAGGTTAATGATTTTCAAACTTACATACATTTTTTCAAATTAAATTTTTACTTGACTTAGACAGTTATTTATTTGAAAATGATGGACCCAAAAGGTGGAGAACATTTCCAGCAGTTGTTTATAATATACTGCTGTTTTTCCCATTAAGTTAAGACACAAACCTTGTGGTCTTTGGTGGAGCTACGACGGCTGTGAACACCTCTTTGGGCTGTCCCGGTGCTCCTATGGACCTCTTATACTTGCCTCTGTTCTTGGGGGAGGGAGGCTGCGGCAGGCCGAGAGTGAAGGTGGCGCTTTTGCTGGCAGGCAGGACGGAGAGTTTGCGGGGGTTGATGGGGGGAGGAGGGGGCTGAGGGAGAGACACCTTTGGGCTCCGCTTCTTGCGTTTGTCTTCCATTATTACTTATTTAAGTGGGGCTCTCTGGGGTAAGATGATGTACAGGATGTCCTGAAACAACAAAGGTAGGAAGTTGAAAACCAGCGGCCTTCCCCTCCCTGAGAAAAGGCCTCTGTGGAGGATTCTGACTGTGCCAAAATTAGTGCTGCTAATTCCCCACTCTGCAAAAAAGTGAAAAAAAAGCATTCAGTTACGCTTTCATTAATTTAACAGCATATCCAATATATCTGTTACAGAAAGATCCCAGTCAGTGGTGTTATTTAGTGCTTCTACAATGTAATATTAAGCGACAGTGAGGAACAGTTTACCACTAAACTACCTCCCTAAATGAGATTGCATTGACGTGAATATGACACAGTTATCAGGCTTTTTCCTTCATTGTCCTTCCCTGGTGTAAAAAAAGCAGGCTATATAGGTATTTTTAGACCAGAGTTTAAGTGGAAAGACCTTGTGTAAATGTGTGTGTGTGACCTGAAGGAGGGTGCATGCCTGGTTTGAGGACATTTTCCAACCAAACAAACCAATTACATGCCACACAAATTATCATAACATCCAAAATAACAACACTGCAGTAGGCTTTGCTTTTATCTTCTGTTGCATGAATGACAGAAACGCACTGATAGGTAACTGATCGAATTGCTGCACCAAGATGCAAAACACAAAACCTTTTAGGAGCATACTGAATGTTACACAAGTGCACATAATGTACATAGCTGTTAGACAAAGGGCAGAAGAGAAAATCAATGTACTGCATTACTGGATATAGCATAGTGGAGTTTAAAGGTCTGATCTGTTTACACTCACTGAGCGACCAGGGAAAAAAAATAATTTACAGAGTGATGCGATCCAGTTTAACAGAAGAGTCCCGTAAGAAAGTCAAAATTCATATATAAATTAAATATGTTGTGAAGGACTTAATTGCTGAATTGCATTTGTTTCTCGCTTACTGTTCGCATAGGCTAACGTTATTTTATATTAGGCTCCGTGAACCTTCAAACTAATACAACATTAGAGTGGTCGTTTATTACTACATGAACAGGTCAAGTGAGTGCATTAAAGTCATTATGATCTCTCCGTTGGGCCTAAATAACGCTTTATCCCATCACAATGGATGAAACCACTGTTATGATGTTATCGCTCAAACACTGCGCCAGCCTCCGTTCAAAGTCGGATCCAAAGATGGCCACTACAGTAATACACAACGGCAACTTTGTGCGCTCAAATCCCTCTTTACATGTCCTACATCAATACTGTAGAAAAGCTAACTTAATAACAGCACGCAGACAGCAGTTTGGTAGACCATATTCTTGAATTCAGTGAGAGAGGACGTGTGTGAACAGATTTGTCGTCTCCGAATGACACAAATAAGACTTACCGAATCAATAACACATCAGGGAGCAAACCGGCCGCGCACAGCGTCTCGTTTCTCCTCCCGCCATGTAAAACCTTTAAGTACACTTAATTTGAATTGGCCGTTCCGAACCACAGTGATGTTGATCTATCCCTGCAGCAGCAGTGTAAATTACTGGTGAAATGTAGCGCGCGGCATCGATGCGCTGGGCTCGAGCGAAGCTGTCGCCTTTATCTGTCTTAAAGGGACAGTCCGCCCCGCTGCACGCCTGGAGAAGAGCGGCAGCCCTGCAGGTTGGTGTCTCTGTTTACTCTACGGCCTGTCACACAGATGCAGTCATCACAGGGCGATGTACTGCTGATCCGCTCATAGTGGTTCTCTGCAAATATCTAACTCACATTTCATACTACTGCAGCCTGGAGGATTTACTCTGAGATCTGTAGGTACTGCAATCTGGCCACACGGTGGCGCCAATGTTGTCCGTGTGAATTTACAGATTGTACCTCACTGTCACTGGCTGCTTGAACCATGACTACCACTACCGGTTTTGTTGATGGCAAACAGGGGAACCCCCATAAGTGGATTCACTTTTAACACAAATGTGATTTTAAACACATTTTGGATTCACACATAATTGATTGTTTTCGTTTTGGTTTATATGTTTAATATTTATTTATACTCTCTTCCTACTTTATACTGCAACTGCTACACAACATTTTCCATCAGTGCAAATGAAGTTCTCCTATTTTGCAGGGACAAACACAAATTTGAATTTCTTTCTTTGAGGATAATTTCAAGATATCCAATTTCAAAAATCTTACTTTTGAGTTTACAGATTCAGGTATGAAATTCAGGCTTCCCAGTTTAGTCACTCAACTGAACTGTGTTTGGATCATTGGTCTGATTTGGCAGTCTGAATACATCTGGAGGTTGATTATTGTTGTCTCAGTGTTCAATATGAGCAGTCCTTTTTTTTATTTTGACTTGAATTGTAAAATCTAAAAATGACCAAATAAATCAGAGCAAAAAATTTAGTACTAGTAATTATGAGCAAAATTCAAACAACGTAAATTCGGGTCTAATTCTAAAATACTTCAGTGCTACACATTCAGTATTGCTAAGATTCAGCCTCTCCTACCTCCTTGCTTCTGTAAATATGCAATAGCTGGGAAGAAACATCACTTTAATAATTTGGCAACATTAAAACATTTCAAGCAACAAGAGTCAAGCAGAAATAACATCTAGTTGCTAAAAAACAGTTCATATTTAAAGTTTCATTTGTTTCAAAAACACAGAGGAATAATAAAAATAAACACAAATAAAACAAAAGCAAGCCTTTAAAGTCATACAAAAATATTTCTTTTTATTATGGCAGATCAGAACAAAACGTGACACAAAATGCAGTATGTAGAAAAAATACAGAGCTCTTAGGTATGTTTGTTCCAAAATGAATGCAACCAGTAATAACTTATGTCTAACTGACTTTCTGGTCAGATGAGCTGTTTGAGTATGAATATGCCTTTCCTAGGACTATTCTGTCTCTGAGAAGCTTGAAAAAGGCGTAGTAGTTGCTGAAGAGGATCAGAGCCAGTGATATCGTCTGATGCCACTTTTCTGAACATATCAACGAGTAGAGCTGGTAGAATATCATGGCACCTTCCAGGATGACGAGTATGTTCAATATTCGTAAAGGCTTGTTGAAGAAGAACTAGGGGAATGAAAAGAGACCGGATGGTATAAGATAAAGAACGTGAAAACAGCTGCCTTTGTGAAAAACCACAGACATTATCAGATGACAGGATGTGTCAGTGAAAGCTCTCTGAAGTCTCTGGCGTCTGCTGTTGTTTTACAGGACCTGTTCATTTAGAAATACTAGAAATACTCACATAGAAGCGATAATGGGACACATCTGATGGAACTGCAACATTGTAGTGACCCATAGCCTTGTAGACGTTTTTATTATGTTTGACCAGGACTCCCTGTGGCCACATGTACTCCTCTGTCCATCTACACAAAAGAAAAACAGCGACATGAGATCAAGAACAAAACAGAAATGGACCCAGAGAACAGTAACGCACTATGAAGAGTACACACATGTGCTGAAGAACATTGGAGCAAAGTGAAGGGTCTACTTTCTGCCAGCAGCCCAGGTGAGCTGCAGCTTTGTGAAGCAGGTCACAGTATCGAGGTGGCAATAAGTGCCTCATGAGGATGACGGACGTGCTGACGGACACCAGGATGAACAGCTCACAAGACCAGCGCTTGTCCACATACTGTGTACTCTGAAGGAAAATATACAGGCAGAAAAATATTAAGGCTATTAAGACAAAAGACATTGAGAAATGTAAATGAGCCCAGATACAGGTTTACATTTTTAATGTCTTATTTTGTTGTTTCCTGTTAAAATGGAGGTTTATTTTGAAAGGGACTCTAAGTTTTTAGCAGAACAGTAACTGACGGTAAAAACAAAAAACACGGAAAAGTAAGCAAAAAGCAAAGAAAAAGAAGTTAAAGTGATAAAAATAAGCAGGGAGAGAAAAGTAAAAGGGGTTTAGCTTCAGTCGAGAGTGGAAACAATAACTGCATTCATTTGTGTTTAACGATGCTTATGATTGTCCAGCAGGTTCTTACCTTCACAAACCAAACAGGTACGAAGGCCACATAGTAAGCACTGAGCATCGAGCTGACCAACACCTCCTTCATTCTCCAGTTGAAGTCCATCTTCAGATACTCCACTTCCTTGCGGATGAGATCTGGGGAGAGGCAGCAGGCGTGGGTTGGCATGGGCTGCACACTGTACAGCTGGCTGGTGTGCTGCTTCCACGTCTCCTTCAGCACAGTGAAGTAGTCCCTGCCCCGGCCCACACTGCCCACCTCCTTGGAGCCGATACTGGCAATGGGGGAGAGCGGACCTGCTCGCCGGAAGTCGCAGCTCAGCCTGAAGAATGGAATATACATCCCAAATCTGTGGAAAACAACAGCTGCTATTAGCTTTTAAGATACCTAAAGCCTTGCACCAAAATCCTGTCAGGGTGATTGTGAAAGTATGATCACACTGAATGTGTGTCTGCACCGATGGTAAAAACACTTAAAACTTGACCACCTTTTGCACATACCGTTACAAGGCTGTGTTTTAATTTAAGCTCTTCACCATAATGCTCTAGAGAAAACAAGCAACAAACAACAAACACAACGACATTGTTGTCAGGGGAATCGGTGGAGCGAGACTGTGACTGCCCTTCAGCTATTATGAGGAACAACTAGCTCACACTCAGGCAGCAGTGCCTGGGATACAACTGCTGCTCGGATCACTGAACAGCAGTGCATGTAGCTGGTATGAATGCAGCCCTCTTCGTACTTCCGGTGGATACTTACGGGTAGCAGAGGAAGAGCAGGCTGAGGACAGAATAAGTTCTGAAGAGATAAATGAGGGAGCGGCACAGGCTCCAGCCTGTCAGCGTTAGTACAGCAAACCGAGCCATTACTAGAAAGATCGAATGAGGGAAGGATAGTTTCCCACTCTGTGATGCCTGGAGGAGAGAAAAGGAGAGAGACAGAAAAATAATCTTGCCATTACACTTTAATTTAAACTAGAAACACAAATATATATGAGAGAAACAAAAGTGCAGTAACAATGGGCAGAGTAAAAAGGAAAAACACAGTTAGTCTAACCCTTCAGAAGCAAAGGGTACAGTGTGTCTCAGTATCTGCAGCAGTTTAATTTTGGCCTTCATTCTGAATCCTTGTATCAAATACAGAGCAAAATGACTTTTGGTCTATAATTTGATATTTGAATGTACAGAAACACAATTCACAAAAATAGAGCGCTTACCTCTTTTACAATTGCTGCAATTAACCTCCTTGCCAGTACGATGATTGTGAACACCAGCATATTATAATCAATAAGATGAAAGTTCTGTGAATAATAATTATGATTCAGGATTATTCTCTCAACACACCCACTGCGGAAAGTTATGCAAATGTAAAACCAATAGTTACAGCGATCTATGGTAGCCCAATAATACCTGAAGACAATAATAAATATGACCAGCTGTCCCAATGAGTACTCACCAGTGATGTGTGTGAGGGAGGGTGTGATGGCGGGTACCACCACACAGTCTTGTAGATGTTGACATAATGGACAAAGAGGGCAATGAGGTGGCAGAAGAAAAGATGGAGCTCGAACAGCACGTTACGATCCACAGATAACTCAGGGATCTTGCAGTGCTTCAGAGGAACCACCGTCTGTGCAGCCAGCGGGGGGCTGGACATGCACGTTCCTGAACCGTTCCTGCAGACAATATGAGCTTTTTGTTATAATGTATACCATTGGAGTATGCCACACCCATGTTACAGTCCATTCCCGCAGCCCAGATGAGAAGAAATCCTTCCTGATTCTCAATGTTCGCTTCTGTTACTCTCAGAGTGTGTATGCTTAGCAGTGGCATATCCGAGGTGGACTTACCTTGTACGAGATCGCACACCTGTGACTGGGGAACTGGTTGAGTGGTTGCCATTGCTGACCGAGCCTGGTTCGCTGCTTAGTGGAGGTCTGCAGTACGTAGTACGGTTAGCCCCTCTCCTTCCACCAGCCATCACAGAAACACCCACGGCTCGCTGCTCCCAGCTACGTGTCTAGTTTTAGGATTTCTCTCCCTTATATTGCACCTGTTTACAGCAAGAGGGCAGGTCAGACACACTGTGATAAGGAGGGATGACCTGCAATATCAAATAAGTTTATAATAATGTTGAAAATGTTAATAATTTAATTTAAGTCTGTGATGTGTATTACCAAGGACAGAATGCGTCCATCTGTTGTTAGTAACATAATAATAAAGTACTGTAAAGTAATAAAGATAAAGTGGTGGACAACCGAGCTTAAATACATCTATGAAATCTAATTTTTATTACCAATCACAATACGTACAACGCAAAAACAAAGCAAATGACTTGCATAAACCCTCCCTTCTAAATAAAAATTAAAAACAGTTAGCGTTAAACATGTTTATTACCAGCTCCAAAGCATCTCTTAATATGGTGCAAGTTTTGCGGAAGCTGGCATTACAAGCTAGCATTTGTAGCTCTCTTTGCATTTGCTCTCTTCCCGGGTCAAACAGCTCGCCAGAGCCGTCTCGGTCTGAGACACGAGGCAGTGGGTGAACACAACGTGGACCCGTACAATGACCGACGGACTCCGAGCTGTCCGCCAAGACCATGCTTGATTAAATACAAAGATTGAGGCCTAGGCTAACAGTGCCTCTAACTAGCTAGCTAGCTTCCAACCACCCTAACAAACAGGCTAGACAGGAACATGTAAGCTCACCACCGGCAGTGTGCGTAGTCTGTGTTAGATGCTGCTCCTCTGCACAGACAGCAAGTTAAACGCAATAGATTTTCAGAATACTTATGGAAATACTGGCGTGTTTCTCTGTGAAATAAGCGGACAAAGTCATTGTTGATATGCAACTAGCCGCTGATACATGGGGGCGCGGATGTGTTAGCGACCTGTGGGAGGAGAGTCGTTTTAAAGGGACATTCCACCGATATTCAAACAGCCACAGTAAGGTCGGAGAAGCAGCGTGATCTGATAATAAACTTAAATGTTTATGATCCTCTGAAGTACAGCTTCATAAAAAACACCAGTTTTTACAGATCAGGGCTGTTGCAGCTGTAGTAGGGCATCATAAAATCATTTTGTGCTGACTGTAGGGTGTCTGACCATTATTTTTGAAATTTGGACTGACTTTTGCTTTTTCTTGATTTTATCTCACGTGTATGGGTTAACGCTATAAACGGATAAACTGGGAAAAGACATACAGAATATAATATTTTCTTTATTGTTAAGGGCCACCTTTGAATGCAGAAATACATCGATATTTTCCAAAAACACGGGTCAGTATTTGGAGTACATCACTGGTGCTAGCAGTGACCCACTGAAGGCTCCAGGTCTCTTCCTGTGCACCCGCAGACGCCACAGCACAAAAACTACTCTGCAAATCTTAATTTCATTTTAAGGTGGCAACAGCTCTGAACATACACTACATAGACAAAAGTATTAGGGCACCTACCCGTTATACCAACAGGGACTTTAATGACATTGCATTCTTAATACATCAAATACATACATCATCAGTCAAACACAGCCA
This sequence comes from Scatophagus argus, assembly GCF_020382885.2. NCBI lineage: Eukaryota > Metazoa > Chordata > Actinopteri > Scatophagidae > Scatophagus > Scatophagus argus. The sequence goes on from NC_058507.1 coordinate 14,427,633, forward strand.
TAACAGCTTCCACTCTTCTGGAAAGGCTTTCCACAAGTCAAGTTCTTCCACAGTCATTCAATCATGTCTTTGTGGACCCCGCTTTGTGCACTGGGGCACAATCAAGCTGGAGTAGAAAAGGGCCTTCCCCAAACTGTTGCCACAAAGTTGGAGGCATATCATTGCCCAAAATGTCTTGGTATGCTGAAGTACTAAGATTTCCCTTCACTGAAAGTAAGGGGACCAGCCCAACCTCTGAAAAACAGCCCATTGAGAAGGTGTGTCTGGATACTTTTGCCTGTATTGTTCATTATCAGCTGACAAGGAGGTGCAGTGTGAAGTTTAAAACTCAGCAGGGTCTGTATTATCAAAGAACTCAGTTGACAGTTCTTATGCGAGGATCTGTTTATCAGACAGGACAACATATAGTAAATCAAAATAACCTCCATGAATATAAATAATATAAGAGAAGACTGAACAGTTATATCTTTAACTCTGCAAAACCTCTGCATCTAAACAATACAAACAGTGCAATTTTGGTGAAAATTACTTAAAAATGCAAACACATTTACATAAAAAACTTTATTTTTTTAAAAAGGCAGTTAAAATCTCATGTTGTAAAAATAATGTAAATCTGGACACATTCATTTAAACAAACAAAAACTCTTTTGTTCAATGACAGCAATTCAGAAGAGCAGAGCATTTTCTCAGTGATGGAGAAAAATCCCTCCGTACATTTTAAAAAAAAGAAAAGAAAAACAACATACAAATCTCTTGAGGGATAAAGCAATCAGTCTCAGAGACACTGCAAGACCTCTAATCTTTCCTGGGACGTCGTTGAACCTGTACAAAAAAAAAAAAAAGAGAAACAGAAATTTTGTAATCTGAAAGCAAAATTCAAGGCTCATCTGCAGTTCCTCTTATACTGACCTTACATGTCTCTTAAGGTGGAGCTCAATGCGTTAACTGCACAAACGCAGTTCTCTGACAACCTAAGAAGAGAAACAGAAATGAGCACTTGGACACACCAGCACCGACATCCACAGACTGAACAAAACACATGCAAAGCTAACTTTGTACTACAAAAATATCATGCAACTCAAGCTGAAGGGTTTTTGTCCACCAATGGGATGTTTTAACGCTTTGAGTGCAACTAGTAATTTTCATTAATCTATGTTCTACAGAAATTATCAAGATGGAAATTGTTAAGTATTGAGTGAAATGAATGGACCATTATTGGTTTTATTTGAGCAAGAGTTGCATCACAACCATTTCTGATTGTTTTGTACGGCTTATTTTGCTCGGAATAACTACAGATAGCATAATTTTGTACTTCAGTGTTTTTGGTATGTTTTGGATGAATTGCATTACTTGATGTTTTGCACAGAAAACAATACAAAAATCTAACAAATGAGTGTTGGGGTTAGTTTTACCTTCTTGTGGCGATCTTTAGGCTTTTAGAATCCTCTCCTCTGCGATATTTTTCTTTTATAAAAACCAGCCAGCATGACTTTGCATCAAAGTCAAGTAAGATCCCTGCAAGCTTGATTTGAAATACTGTTGAAATTCAGTTATTTCAAGTGGCTGAAGATACATTGCTCTCTTGAGAGACTGAATAGATGCACTAACTAAATATTAATGACAATACATGTTCAAGCACTATATCAAGTCAAGTATGTATTTGTCAGCACATTACCTCAAGGAAAGATGAGCTTTATTTGCTGTTTTTTTTTTCTTTTGAAGGTGACATTACATGTGTCGTTTATAATAGTTTTGAAAACAGACAAAGAGGATAAGCCCATTGTCAAAACACTGATTTCGGTCGTTTTGGTCAGGCTGACGTGTATACATACAGCTGATTCAGCGTTGACGAGAACCAGTGAGGACCACTTTCACAAACTGAAGGCATTCCTTTGGTACAACAAAGGCAAAATACCATGTTTAGATTGATTAAAAAGAAACTAGAAACTTTATTGAAACACGCACTGCAGAAAAACATTTTGGGATATATTTAGTATCCTATTTAGCCAAAAGGTACACAAGCATTATGCATTTTGAAACGACACGGTTTAAAGCATACACAAATGTCCTAAGGTTATGTACAAGATATTGAGGTGACGGCAGCCTTTCTTACACACAGTAAGGATTGCAAGCGATGATTTTGCAAGTAACAGGTACGACAGACATAGTATACCAATTGTAAGGGTGGCAAAAATAGTATATAAATATTTTTCTTTGTCAAATGAATTTCAATGGGATTTTGGGAGATTGTATAACTTCACACAAGGTGAAATTTGTATTGTAAAGAAATGTATAATAAGACTTTTGTTTTTAAATCAGAACAGCTCAGGGCTGTATTTGAGTTTGGAACTAAGTCTATTCTAGTTAGAGTAAAGTTACACTGAGGCATTATGAATGATTTTTGTCTTGTCACAAAGGACTTTTAAAAAATTCAGTCTGCGTGCGAGAGGTTTATCGCCACAATCACATTTTGTTCAGGAACAATTAACTATACTGATAACCATCAAATATCACTAAAATGTCACTCCTATTCCTTTGTTAGGTTTATGGCATTAGGACCTTAACCGGAAACTATACAACTGAAACATTAAATGGAAATAGCTATAAACAACGAAGTGTTCATTTTTTTTTTCCTCGTCTGGCACTCTATGATATATCCAACAAAACATCACTACCGAGTTAAAAAAAATAATAATAGTAAAATAAACCATAAAAAAGGAGCAAACGAGAGGGAAATTACTTTTGAAAAATTCAGAGAGTTACAATCTCAGACAGTTGCCATAGCAACTCTCTACCAGTAGCCGTTCAGTATCTTCCATATGGATGGTCTCTGTATGATCCCTTTGTCTGCCTGGACATTGGAGCCTTGCCTCCTGCCCCGGAGTTGGACCACGAGTTGTCCCAGTCATCTTGAGCTACAAGCATAGAAAGAACACAAAATGAAAACACAAGTCACATCCGAGAGAGGCAAACAGAGGCTCAAGCCTCCTTGATGTAGTGAGAGTATGTGCCCAACGGTAAGACGAAAATGGATATTAACTTACCATACGTTTCGTATGATGCTTCCTGGGCTTCTCCGTGTCCATAATCATAATATTCAGTATCCCTGTGGGTAGTAAAGAAGTGTTAATCCAGTACTTGTCCCATTTAAATAATCTGATTAAATGGGCAGATAAAGTCAACTACATTAATTTTGACTTACGCAGGAGCAGATTGCTGACTATAGTAACTATCATATCCCTCATAGGCAGGCTCTGCATACGACTCATCATATGAAGGCTGGAGGGAAAACAAATTAATAAGCAAGCAATGTCAAGTGAGTAGCAACTATTTTGACAAAAGAAACCTACACTGAACCCAACAGTTCATAAAAACACTGAGAAACTTCAGAAGACTTAAGCAACTCACATAGTCTTCATAGGCATCAGCTTTGGGCTGTGACCCCGAAGGAGGACCCTGTTGGTGTGACATGGCTGCAGAAGGGAGCATCCTTGGAGCTCCTGCTGCAGGGGGTCTAGAGCGGGGAGCTGAGCCTCCTCTGTTAGGAGCGGAAGGAGGTCCGCCCCTACCAGATGGTGCACCTCTTGGAGCATTGCCCCGTCCCAGTGCTCCCCGTGGAGCTCCACCTCGCATTGCTCCTCGAGGGCCCCCACGTGGCATTCCTCGTCCCCTGTGGAAAGTTGTTGTACAATGTGACAAAATATTACAGAAGCAAACATGTGTCCTGTGACCATTTTGGTGGATAGCTCCACCCCAAAACTATTTGCGCATTTAACAGGCCAATCAGTGAATCAGTTCCCTACCTTGGTCCTCCAGCACCAGGTGGCCCACCTCTGCCCCGTCCAAGGGGACCACCTCGCCCCCTGGCTGAACCATCCTGAGCTCCATTCAGGAAGTGGGGATCCATGTATGGGTCATGCTCACCAGGTTCCTACAGACAAGACAAAAACAGTTATGTCAGTTATACATGGATGTCTTCTGGGGCAAATAAAGAAGAAGTTGCTTTTATACTTGGAACCCAGATAATGTGTTAAGATTTTGTGTATTTAGGCTAAGTACACAAAGTCTTTCTGTAATCAGAACGCACAAGGCTCACTCGAACACGTACCGGGATAAGGAACTTCTTGACCTCCTCCATGGCATGAGCCATACGCAGATAGGCTTCTGGTATGGGTGCCATCACCTCAATAAACACATGCAGCTCCATAGCCAAGTGAGCATATTTGGCCTCCCCACCCTTCCTCAGCTCTTCCTCCTGATAAATATATTAAATAGGAATGAACATAACAAATATCAGCTACAGGAATGATACGGGGCAACATCCTTTGAACAATGTAGCAAGTAAAACTCTTCTATACAAACCTTATTCTTGTCCCTCATGGACCCTTTACCCAGAACTGAAATCTTGGCACCAGTCTCTTCCTGGAGTCTCTTGATCGTGCTGCCCTGAGGTCCCAAAAGTTTACCAACAAAGTTGACCTGTAGGAAAGTAAAATTATAGCATCATATTACTGTTTGTTACCATTACAGAAGAGAAACACCAGATGTAATGTAAATGTGAAGCAGGTTCAACTTTGGATCTGCTCCAACATGAAATCAGGTTATGGTTCTCACACGCAGCGCAAAAAAAAAAAAAAAAAAAATCCCTTCTTCGCTCTACATTACTACCACAGCCCCCCTCCCGCACTTTTAGACTACGGCAAAATCATCCATGTAGAAACAAGCTTAGTAGGGCACTGGGCGCATGACTTGGCTAATTCTGGAACCAGAAAGCTGGCAGACAAGAGGTGCCCCAATAAGATACAAAAGAATAGTTAGACGTGTACAAACGCTTGAACAAATAACCTTTAATTCTCTGGGTCCCACACTGAGGGAGAGAAATGTCTTTTATTTTTGAGTGAAAAAAACAGTTTGATAAAATTTATGAGTCACTAAACACAGCTGAATCGGCCTTAGGGACAGCAGGCACTGGTCAGACCCTCAATGAGAAAAATAAAATATACGTACCCTTGGATACTGCTTGGTAGGAATGAGCACTCGCTCTTTCAGTTTGAGATTCTTTGTAGCAAATAAGTCTAGATAGGTTTCCTTCTCTGGTTCTTTCTTGGTTTCCCCTTTCTGGATCCTGTCAATCTCTGCAAACAAGAAAAGTGTTTAAGTGTGCAGCATTCACAGACACAAAGACCAACCAACTATAAACCACTGAGATGTGCTTCTGACGTTAAGCAAAGTGGGACACATCTCAGCAAGTCAAAACAAAGTGTCTTTGTTCCACAGCTTGCAACTGACTATCGAGCCCTTGGGTCATTACTGATCACATTCTGCATTCCCCTCTGTGCAGCACACTGCAACTGCATGTACATTAAATAAACCTGTCTTTCAAAAACAGAGTCGAAGCCAATTCAAGTTATTCAAAAGACCTCTGGTGTTAAGAACACGATGAACCAATTCTTGCGCAAAGGAATATGCCTATACATCCTGTTAAGTAGCTTCAGAGCCTTTTAAATAATAAAAAAAAAGATCCATTTTCAAACGTGGGGGTTTGACCCACATCGCCAACATCCACGTGTTTATTCCACCATTGTTCTGGTTTCTGCCGGCCGCTGTAGCTCAAGGCCTCAGCCCATGCTACGGCTAGCTAGCCTGTGTTAGCCTGAATATGCTAGCAAGCCACCGTATTAATTTTACCTGCAGAGATGAGTTTCATGGCGTGCGTGAACGATGAATCCAAGCTGTCCTTTTCAGCCAGGAGCTCCGGAAGGTATTTTGTGTCTTCCATTTTGATTTTCTTCTGTGCTATAGAGAACTCAGATGTGCTACGATTAGCTGAGTTTGACTCACAAATTAATTAACCAGCGCGGATTTGTTAATTAATGAAGCCTTGTTTGGTTCGTGCAACAAAGCTGCTGCAGCGGCGGGGATAACAGCTGATGTCCGACTGCATAAACGGTCAAACTGCCGCGGTACCTTGCCGCTGCAAGTCTTTTTGCTCTCCTCAATGGACAAAGAAGGAATGGCGCAGCTGCATTTGAGTATGATGGGAGGAAGAGACCCAGGAGAAGACGATGACGTCACCGCCACAGAGCGCCAAGGTAAAAAGCCCAAGGAGCAAGTTACGTACCGCGAATGATCACACAGGGTTATTAAGTGGGCCACTTGGTATGTAGACACTTACATAGTTATTTAAACTGTAGCAAACTCCAGTCTTTCTCCAGTTTAATCACGTCATATCATTCCGCATTAATGCTACTAAGGAGGTCACACACAACATGTGCGTTCATGGTGACCTCCTGACGCACCTATCAGGACAGAGGCTCTTATCCAGATGTGCACTAGTGTCTTATTGATATGTTAAAGGTTATGCCAAAATCTGGTTCTTTTTTTCTGCATTTAACAAGTCTTGCTTTCGTGCAATTGCCATACCAGTTAAGTATGTTTGCAAGAAAAGACAGCAAGGGCGTGACCTCATATTGTGCTCTAAACAATATATGGACACCGTGGCTGATCGTGGTGTTCATCCCATAAACAGGCCTCAGCAGACCATGGAAAGCAAATCATCTATCAGTCCAGAATACTGAAGACTGGCAGTAGTAATGTGCAAATTTTTGGATATGAATAGGGGAATAGTTTTTTTCTGTTATCCATCCTTAAGTGTATCCAGTGACTAACATATATTAAGATAAGATCCTGTTGTCACAGCAGCATTACCTGAAGAACTAGAGCCCAACAGCACAACAAATTTCTGTTATACAGTGTGTTATAAATGTATTTGGTCAATAACAATGAAGACTGAGCCTTCTTTTAGCTATGTGTAAATATAATATATACTCCTGCCCGCATCTTCTTTCATTTTAGTCATTATCTTACATTTAGTTGTATGTATTGTTTCCAGGTTTTATATGAGGTCATTAACCCAGAAACTCTGAGAAACAGTCTAGCATTGTTCAGGCAATATGCAGCAATAGTCACAAGCCAAGACATGAACTTCCTCTATTATGTAACACACAAGTGTTTTGCAAAAATCTGCTCATCATACCTGTGTCACTGCAATGATTTAGTGTGGTCATGTTTGTCAGATCTTATTGTTCTCTCCTGGCTCCCCCATTAGCATTACATGTATTCATGTATTGATTCATAAAGACACCAACAAAACCCGCATCCAGTTGGGTCAGAAAGTGGATTACAGGATCAGCACACAATGATGAATTAATTTCATAAGTGCAAAGTACTTGTTGAATGTTGAATTGTACAAAGGACAACCAGCATGACCAGACATACATGAACGCTTTGACTATTTTCTCTCCACAGAGGTTCAACATGAAGCACCAAACAAAACACGCATACAGTCTGCACCAAGACAAACCAGCTGTTATGGTTGAAATCTCTTTGTTGTGCTGTGACATTCGGTCAATACAATACAGAAGAAAATGTCCTGCAACAATGACTCATAGGAAGCAAATTTGATTCCCTTGAACAGGCACAGACCCATGAGGTCCGCAATGTATCTTTAGCATTAGTGCGCTCAAAAAGTAACAACAAATTAACCCAAATCAATCAGCCATAGTGCAATTAACACGGATGATGATGATACACTTACTTAAAGGCATACGTATGCAAGTAAATTTAACCCATTCAAAGAGAAAATACGATTTATAATGATGACATCTAATATGCTGCTGTACTGAACTCAAAAGTGACATTTGGTTCCTGCTTTGTCCTCCAAATCCTCCAAACCTCCACCAATGATTCAAAAGTGAGATTTTAGATTTAACTACTAGTAACCACTTATGTAATCCCACAGAAAAAAAAAATAAAAATCTGTTGACTTATTTACAATGATTAATAAGGCATCAACACTATCCAATTTAAGAAAAGAATTTTCAAAAACTTTTCAAGTAAAACTGAGTCAACAAATGTGATAAAAACAAGTTCTATTATTTCCGTGCACTGTGTTTCTCTGCATATCATCACCATTCCTCACAACTGTTTTATTTCTAAATTTTATAATTTCTGAAATAATGCAATATATAATATATATATTACTACTCTGTAAGAAAGATCTTTCATTGTAAACACTTCAAGCCACGAGTAGAAAACTAGAGTTTACAATTCAATAATCAGTGTTTTACACAAAAGGCCACTTAAACTGGCCATGTAGCTAATCGAGCTCCATTTAACCAGGAGTGTGCTCTGCCTCTGAAGCTATCATCAGATATCAACAATGGCAAATATCTCCGGTTTTTCTTTATCGTGGATCTGCATTGCGGAGTATGTGATGGCCTTCACCTCAGTCCCCTGGATTGACAACACAGCACATAACACTTAAATAAATAAATGAATTACAATTATCTATCTTTTATTTATTTCACATAATTTGTAAGTGTTTAACAAATAATAGATAAGGTACAGAATGGCACTATGAATAATCAATCTTCCAGTGATAATTCCTCATATTCTTTAAACACTATTTATTGGCTTACCTGTGGATGCTTCTCCAGAGAGAATTCTTCACCCCAACTTAAACAAAAAAAAAACAAAAACCAAAAGGAAAGCGTCCATGTAAGACAGCAGTTTAACTTAGATGGGTAACAACAGAAAAATAAAATCAATTCCTCTTAGACTGCGGTGGAGCAGAGCCAAAACAGACAGAGTTTGAAGAGGTGATAATACAACTCTTGTTTCAGCTTGAACTTGCCTCAGGAAATGCAGATGCTGTTGTCCCTTTTCAGTTACACTGGTGATGTTCATGTTCCTCTCAAGATCCCAGTTCTGTGTGTTTTCTGTGTGATTGCATCTTGGGATGCCATCATGAAGTCTCATGAACTAAAGCTAACAACTGAACGTCCCTAATGCTCCAGTCTGTTTTAATTGGTACAAACAAATGTTGTGGCCACTTAAAGCACTTCTGGTTTTTAACAACCACATCCATTTAATATATAAACAGTCATTTTAGGATGACCTTTTCCAACATATAATCACCCCTGTTAAGCTATAACATTCATGTTAATGTGAAGAAGTACCCAAACTTACCCTATGGAGCGGATCTTGAAATTCATTCTGTCTATGTGCAAAACTTTGATCTCCTGGAGGAAAGAAAAGAAAAGAAATAATTAATTAACAAGACTTTAACATATTTTCATCAAACCAGACTCTAAATACACATTATGTAAATTATACACAACACTGTAAATCAACCAACTCATTCAACAAGCAATTTTGGTACGTTATGATGCAAATCCTTTTCAGAACCACAGCTCTCTAATGGTCATTGCAGCATACAGCAGACAAAGGGAAGGAAAACACCTCAACATGTCTCAAGTCCATTGTAAGGACAAGCACAGACAGTGTTATTCATAGTTATACCTATGGAGAGTTGCATGTCTTTGCATTGCATGACACCAGTGGGGACAAGTGAGTCACAGGTGAAATCCAGAAATGGAACTGTGATTGTTCTTGATGCGACACCATCATGCCTCCTCTGGATATTTTTTAACCTACATTCAAAATATGTTCAGCACTAAATTATCTTACCCTGGGAATAAAGAAGAGGTCTGCACTAAACTTGTATAACCAGTCATCTAGGAAGTGGAAAAGAAGAGACTCCAAGTCCTCACCTTTAGAGAAGGGAAAAATATGAACAGAGTTTGATTTTGATAATGTGGACACAGCATGACTGATACAGGTACAGAAAAAATTAATTTAAGACAAACAGTCTGTGCTCATACCCTCTGATTCCACATCAACAGTATCAAGCGGTTCCACTGTCTCTGTGTCTGTCATGTAGCCAAACATGCCCATGGCACACTGCTCAAAGGCTTCTTCCAGAGAGTCACCCCAGGAGTGGATTCTTTAACAGACAGCAACAAATCTCACAGTGATGACCACTGAACAGCAGAGAAATGGGAGATCTGACAAGCAATTTACCAAGATAGCAAAACATACTCACTGCACATCTGCGGTATGATCCAGGTCTGTAACAGTAAAAGGCATCTTAGAGCAGCAGATATAATACCAATATGATAAAGATGACATGTGTCACATGTAAATAAACGGTTTCAACAAATTAAAGCACTGACATAATATTAGGTTCAATTAGTCGACGTTGGAGACTGGTAAGAGTTGTATCGCTGTTTTCACAAGCAATGCTAACAGTATTCTAAGCTAGCGACAGTATTTCTTACAACGTTAGACTTACATTCATATTTCTTGTTAATTGGAGGGTATTTTGACTTTATAGCTTCCTGTGCCTCTGTCAGATCTAGCACACGGTCATCCATTGTAGCTGTAACTGTGTTCAACGTTTAAAAAGTTCAAATCTGGTCTTGGTCATAACAGTTGCTTCTGCTAGGATAATCAACATGGGCTGGATGGGGATTTCCGGATGTAGTAACGTGTTGCTGACTTCCCGTCAGTTTTGATGATTGCTGATTGGCCAGTGGTTTTTTACGGAGTTGGCGCCATCGCAAGCCTTCGTGGTGTCTTCAAACCGCTTTCTCTAAGAATTGCTACTCTTTACCGGTATTAGCCATTTAATTGCTGCATAATGGCTGATAAAGACGGTACGTATATTCACCTCTCAGAATTAGCTGATTAATCTGGGTCCGTAGGTTCTCCGGAATGATAGAAACTACGGGTCAGGATATGCCGGTGGCTGTTGGCGCGTCAGTCAGCAGCTCCCCTCATTGTTACACACTACCCAGTTAGCTGTTAGCTAACTTTAGCTGTTAGCCGACTCCTTTTACACTGTTACTGTACTTTATGAGTGGATGTTAACTTGCTGTCCCACATGGAACGACATATTGGTCGGGATCTTCCTCGGGGGTTGATTAAGGATTTTATACCTGTATGTATGTAAATTTAGTTATATCAACGTGTGCTAACTTTAGCTTATCAGTCAAATAAACAGGAAGAAACGTCACGTCAGTATCCTCTCTTCATCTCTGGCATGTTGAGATGGTGCACGACTTCGTTTTGACAGTCATCATAACTTTGTTGTGTTGTGTTGCTGTTAAATGCGACCTTTGTAGCGGCATTTGACGATGCTGTGGAGGAAAGGGTGATCAATGAAGAGTACAAGATCTGGAAGAAGAATACCCCTTTTCTGTACGACCTGGTCATGACTCATGCCCTGGAGTGGCCCAGCCTCACTGCCCAGTGGCTGCCAGATGTCACAAGGTGAGAAGACCCGATGCGCCATGACACATACCTAAAGATGACCTAAGAGAGGTATCAGGTTTTTTTAAAAAAAAGTCATTAATAAATAAATTATATTATATTTTGACAGGCCAGAAGGGAAAGACTACAGTGTGCACAGGCTGGTCCTGGGGACACACACCTCTGATGAACAGAATCACCTTGTTATTGCTAGTGTTCAGCTCCCAAATGATGATGCCCAGTTTGATGCCTCCCACTACGACAGTGAGAAAGGAGGTGAGGGATAATGTGTGCAGGGAAAGCTTGGTGGTGTTAAAAACTGATATACACTGCGTATATGTTGTGCCTGGCTGTTGGGTATTTCAGAATATTTTAGTATTCACATTACTGTCATTATAGTAGTCAAAGTTTAAACCATAGGTGCATTTTTTTTTATTTTGGATTATATTTCATTAAAATTGTGACAAACCACATCTGTATACAGTACAAACTTATATACAATATACCACTGAACATGTTTTAGTAAAACAGAATTTTATTCATCATTGGTAACAACTATTTCATGTATCTGTGGTCCTTTTCATTTCAGAGTTTGGAGGCTTTGGCTCTGTAAGTGGCAAGATAGAGATCGAGATCAAGATCAACCATGAGGGAGAAGTGAACAGAGCCCGCTACATGCCTCAGAATCCCTGCATCATTGCCACCAAGACCCCCACCAGCGACGTGCTGGTCTTTGATTACACAAAACACCCCTCCAAGCCTGGTTAGGATTACAACCAAAAGACATTTTTCTGAAGAGTTTTCAAAAAGACTACAACAAGTGGTGTTCCTGCACAATCTTTTAACATAGTTTTTATTTTTTAATTTTTGTTTATTGAAGACCCCTCTGGAGAATGCACCCCAGATCTACGCTTGAGAGGCCACCAGAAGGAGGGCTATGGCCTCTCCTGGAACCCAAACCTCAGCGGCTGCCTGCTCAGTGCTTCTGATGACCATGTAAGCAGTCTGTTGTGACATTAATTCTTCTGTCTAGTATTGTCTCTCTTCCTATATATGAATATAATAGTTATATATATGAATATAATAGTGTTTTTGTCCATCTCTGCTCTCTTTTGCAGACGATCTGCCTGTGGGACATCAGCACAGTACCCAAGGAGGGAAAGATTGTGGATGCAAAGACCATCTTCACAGGCCACACTGCTGTGGTGGAGGATGTGTCCTGGCACCTGTTACACGAGTCACTCTTTGGATCTGTGGCTGATGACCAGAAACTCATGATGTGAGCAGCTTGATTACACAATTCACTAACCACTGCAATGACTCACAAGGAGCAAAGTTGTTGTTCATTTTCAGTTTTGTTTTGTTTTTTTGTTTTGTTTTTTTTTCAACAGCTGTGCTTTTGGGAAAAAAAAACAAAAAACTTTTGTGCTTCTGTTTGGAACAGCTGGGACACACGATCCAACAACACTTCCAAGCCCAGCCACGCAGTGGATGCCCACACTGCTGAGGTCAACTGTCTGTCCTTCAATCCCTACAGCGAGTTCATCCTGGCCACTGGCTCTGCAGATAAGGTGAGCCCACTTTATCTCTCGAACTGTTGCATATCATGTTGCTGTCTAGTAATGCAGAGTATTTCCTCATTTATATGAGTTCAATCAACTGAAGTTGACTTTAATTTTTAGACGGTAGCACTTTGGGACCTGAGGAACCTGAAGCTGAAGCTGCACTCTTTTGAGTCTCACAAGGATGAGATCTTCCAGGTAAGAAGTGACCCTCTCATCACCTGAATAAAAGTTACACAGTTATTGTTTTGCTATTGTTGGCAAAGTCTAGCTAAAACTGCAAATAGCAAGACTCTATAAGACTCTGGGTAAAAATTGACTATTTTAATTGTGGATCAACAATCATGTTGTACTTGACTGTACAACATCAAGCAGATTCAGAGGACCATTTGGACACAAAATACTCACAGTACAAATGGCAGTCGAGCAGCTGTTGGAGCAGTTTAGTTATGTTGGCTGTGGCTGTTTGTTTCATGTTAATGAAGCACTTTGTCACAGAAATCTAACAACTGACCCATTTCTGCTCAACAGGTTCAGTGGTCTCCTCATAACGAAACCATCCTGGCTTCAAGCGGCACCGACAGGAGGCTCAACGTCTGGGACCTCAGCAAGATCGGAGAGGAACAGTCACCAGAGGATGCTGAGGATGGCCCTCCTGAGCTGCTGGTCAGTTGTGACAAAAACTGTAACTGCTGATCTCTGTGCATTTTAACAAACAGTCAAGTGATATTTTAATCCCTCTCGCTCCTTTTCTTTTTAGTTCATCCACGGCGGACACACAGCTAAAATCTCAGACTTCTCTTGGAACCCCAACGAGCCGTGGGTCATCTGCTCTGTATCAGAGGACAACATCATGCAAGTCTGGCAGATGGTAAGAGTTTTGTGTCAGGGATTCATGAAATTACGTGGGCACCTAAAGAACGGTAAAAATCCAACACAGGAAAGAATTTTGAAATGGATTTATTAACACTGAATATCAGCTAACAGTGAATATATTTTTAACTATCTCTTCTGCAGGCTGAAAATATCTACAATGACGAGGACCCAGAAGGTGCTGCAGATTCAGAAGTCCAGGCATGAGGCTAGTCTTCACATTTCTTTATCTGACCTGCTTGTTAAATGGATCCATTTCTTAGTGCTGGGCACATAAGCGGTGATGTGTTTTTTCAAACACACTGGGCAGCACTGATTTTGTAGAAGTTTTAAAGAACAACATGCTGCATTGTCATCGTGTCGTGAAGTATTTAAATTAAGTCTGTGTTGGTCCGATTTTTCACTTTGGCTTGTGATGAAACAGTCACAGTTGTGTCCAGCATTCATATCTTCTTTTTGATGGTTTTAATTCTTTCATCTTGATTAGCTGTGCTGAATACATTTCTACAGAGATCCATTTTTTAAAAAAGTGTATATACTGTAGGTTTTTCTTTGCCTTATGTTTGTAGTGGGAATTTTCCAGAATGCGTGTGTCCCTTTTATGTGTTTTCTTTCCTGTTTTTTTTCTGTGCTTCATCTTTTGTGTATTAAGTATATTCATAATAAAATATTTACAATAAATGTGTGTCTTGGTGCAACTTCCTAGATATTTAACTGTATGTGTGAGTAATTTGTTTTGTAAAATATGATTGGAAAGTAAATGAATCAGTAGAAGCAAATAATTACTGTTTGAATTATTTGCTAAAATGTAAATGTGATGCAGTGGTTTGGTCTGGTGTGGATAATGGGCTTAACAAATATCAACAGGAAACAAAATCAGGGATCCCCTTCTGCACTGGTTTCACCAGGTTCACTACAGCATCTAAAACAAGGCATTAACAACTGTTTTTAATGCTGATGCTCACAATCTATAGGATGTTAAACAGAAAAAGGATCAGAGTAAACCTACCTCAGAGATGTCAGTTCTTTTAAAAGGTCACCTGTGTGGTCTTCCAAATCTTTCTTAGATTTCTTTTGAACCTCAAATTCCACTTGTAGTTCTCTCAAAGTGTCTTCTAATGTCTTCACCGTCTCCTGTGCAAAGCGGACAAACAGTTGGTCTAATTTTAAAAGTCATTCTTTATATCTTCACGTCTTGCTTGACTTCAGTCGCTCTACCTTATGTTGTGTGATGCTCTCCTCCCTCTCCCTCTCCATCAGACTGATCCTCTGCTCCAGGCAGGCTCTCTGCATCTGTAGTCTGTCTATGTCCTCTCTCAGGGGCCCCTGGCTGGCCCTCAGGTCCATCACCTGCTCCCTGCTCTTTCTCAGGGCATCCTCCCCCATCTGCCTTCTCTTCAGCAGGGCCATGAGCCGTGGCTCGTACCAGTCCTCCAGTGCCCTCACGCTGCCGCTGAGCCGCCGCTGCAGCCTCACAGAAGACTGGCGACACTGACTGACATCACTCATGGCCCTGGGCCTGCAGGGCTTAGTGGCCTGGTCCCGCAGGGAGTTTAGCTGGTTCTGGTGGGCCTCCTGGAGCTGGGACAACTCCTGGGTCAGAGTTTGGATGTAGACCTTGAGCTCCTCCTATGGATGGATGGGAAATGTATAAAAACATAAAAACAATGGCGTAACCGAGCAAAGCTGCTCCAAACCAAGTTATGGCAGAAAATTGCAAACCACAGTGGACAGCCGCTCACCAAGTCTGCATTTTTAAACTAACTTGAGGCTCAGTTGCTTGTTATAGGTGCCCTGTAAATTCATGGCTTTAATGTAAACAGAATACATACACTATAAAGACAAAAGTATTGGGCTGGGACTGTTTCAGAGATTGGGCTCGGCCCCTTACTTCCAGTGAAGGGAAATCTTAATGCTTCAGCATACCAAGACATTTTGGACAATGCTATGCTTCCAACTTTGTGGCAACAGTTTGGTGAAGGCCCTTTTCTGTTCCAGCATGACTGGAACAGAAAAGTTCCCCAGTGCAGAAAGCAAGCTCTATAAGGACATGGCTGGATGAGTTTGGTGTGGAAGAACTTGACTGGCCTGCACAGATCGCTGATTTCAACCCCATCCAACACCTTTGGGATGAATTGGAACAGAGATTGTGAGCCAGGCCTTTTGTTCCAACATCAGTGCCTGAACTCACAAATGCTACTGCATGAATGGGTAAAAATTCCCACAGAAACACTCCAACATCTTATGGAAAGCCTTCCCAGAAGAGTGGAAGCTGTTACAGCTGCAAAGCTGGTGTAACAGTCAGATGATCCAATACTTTTGTCTATATAGTGTACTTTACACATCAGGCCCAGTACATTTACTATATAAATGACATTTATTTTTATATTATTTATATATTTTTATTAATGGGGGGGTCCCTAACATAAAAGAATTAATTTATAGTAGATGATGATGTGTATGAGTATTGAATTTCTCTCAAGCTGCAGAATGAAACACAAATATTTATTAAAACCCACTACAGGAAACTAGTCTTGCAGGTGGCTTGAATCCTACCTGAGTAACAGCAGACTGAGCCACCTCGTACTCGTGTGCAGCCAGTGTCACCTGGCTCTGGATGCAGTCTCTGGCTGTGGCAAATATTTTCCTTTTCACCTGCTGCACTTCTTCACGAACAGCAATATAATCAAGCTGAGCCAGAGTGAGCAGCCTCTGTGTCTTCACCAGCTTCCCTCTCAGGAGCTCCACCACTCGCAGCAGGGGTTCCTGCAAACGGAGGAGCTCTTGTATCAGCTCGTCCCTCTGCATCTCCAGATGGGACACGTGCTGGATGCAGTGATTGAAAAGTTGTCCCAACCTGTCCATAACCGCCTGGTCCATTTGTATGACAGGATGTGGTGCACACTCATTTAGAGGAATGACTGTCTCAGTTGCAGAGGCAGCATGGCTGTCACCTGTGATATCCTCAACAAAACTATATTCTCTGTGTGGGTCCTCAGTAGATTCCGTGTCTTTTCCATTCTCTGTTGATGTTTGATTGTCCATGATAAGCTAGAGGGAAAAAGAAGAGAACTGTCATTAATCAAATGACCCACAGCAAAAACTGATGGGATTGTGGTTTCCCTCAGATCTGGTCATTCCTTTAAATCACTGTTGCATAACAGAGCAGTTTAATGTAGATTTAATCCCGTTTTAAATTCTGATTGCTACAAAGCTAAAAAAAAAACCACCCAAATATCACACACAAGAGGACTTTAAACACCTTCGGTTCTTTGTCAAAACTGATATATTATACTGACCAGTAACAATTCATACAAACTTATATTTCTACTCACCTTGTTCGGAAATGACAGTCCTGAACAACTGTGAACACGGTTTGCTTTTGGCTTTAAGGACAGCTCTGCACTGTGTCTGTCTCTAGAAAAACAGAGGCACACTTTGTGTTTATTAATAACACTGGAGGCATGAGGGAAACTCTATCTAAGACTCTCTCATACCCCCACATGGGATCACAAACTGTGTCAGAGCTGAAGGCAGACTGGCCTACATGCTCTGGGCACTTCAGTGAGCACATGTCTGGACCAGCCTGGGTGGCAGAGGGAGATTTATTTATACAGCCTGTTTTGTGTGCATCAAAGTAGATAGTGACATCATGACTGAAAACTGTTGGAGCAATAGCTTACACCAACTTTCTGCCTGAAAACATTTAGCCTCAGGCAGCATTAGCAGGTCTGTGCAAGCTTTCCTTTTAATACCCACCTTCAGTATTTAGCTCAGCTGTACATAAAGTGTTCACATGATTCATACACAGTGTTTGTTTGCAGTGTTTCACATGCTGCTTATCAAATTAAAAACACACAAATGGAGGCTAACTTACACTATCACACACTATGAGGACAAGAGTCAATTTGAGAATATTGTTTTTAAAGAATATTGTCTTTAATTTGTCTTGTGATGTTCCATATTTCGCATGAAAAAACCCACTAAAATACAGGAAAAGAGTAAACAGGGAAAGCAAAAACACTTTATGCACTTTATGTTTACCCAGAACTGCCTCAAAGAAAACAACACATTTCCAGTGGTTTTTAATTTTTCAGACAAACTGTGGTATTCTTTAATGGGGTGACAAAGTTTAAGCATACTTCTTCTGTTCAATAAGCCTTCTGAATTATGTGAAAAGCACATTTTCAAAAAGCTGAACACAAAGCTGATGCTTTGGGAAAATATTTTTTTCATGGAACAGTCATGTCCCATGTGTCTTGCTGATTTGTTGTTTTGCATAAATCAGTGGAAAATAAACTAGCGTAAAGTAGTTATATGTTAAACAATACACGAAAATGATCACATTTTCAATGTAGCCCTAATACAAATCATGGTCAAAGAACATGTTTGTTATCACTCATATGCTGTGCATTATTTTCTCCTCATAAAAAAGCTGGAAACTCAGCGTGGGAAAAGTCATTTCATCACTCTGTGCGTTACTTGTTGTTCCTCCGCCTAACCACTAGATGTCCTCACAACACTGACCACAGCCGTCGCTCTCACCTGAGGGTGCCCAGCCTCCTCCAGGTGGGAACTGCAGGTCGAAGCGACGCAACTTGTCTTCATTTCCCCTCTCTGTGGTCCAGAGAGCGACCACAGGCAGACAGCGTCCGCGCTGGAGGTGGTAGTCATTTGACATCCAACAAACGGCTCAGTACCCGCGGGTACAAACAAACCCAGACTCCAGTGACTTCCTCAAGTGCTTTTCACGGAAATGCTTCACCTGAAGTTTGCCTTCGGACGGTGAAAGTTTCGTGTTGGAGAGGAAGGACGCAGCAGGGAGACGCTTCAAATGGAGAGAGGCTGAATCAACCCATCTGAATCGTACAAGTTCAACAAGGTATTTTACTTTTCTCATTCGTGTTTTAGTTTGAACAGAAAAGTTCAGTCACCTCATTATGCCTTTTTGTCAGTAAAAAGCGTCTTAAACTGTTCTTTGGCATGATAAACGGAGAAAAATCTAGTTAAAAAGTTTAAAACAGTAAAACGAGAAAAAGAATGGACTGAATCAGCTTTTAAGGACGTACAGAAAATGCGTTTTTAAGTAAAGTTGTTCCTTTTTGTTTTCTGACTGGTGTACTACAGTTACTTCAGTGAAAGAAAAAAAAAAAGATCAGGCTCCAAAGTAAAGAAAATCGTCGAAACTAGCGTTGCAGAGTGTGAACAGATAAAGTGAGGTGCAGACAGGGATCCAGGTGTATAGGCATGTATGGAAAACTAGGTGTGGGAGATTTGCTTAGTTTGGCCTTGAGGGATACTGAACGCAGGTAATTTAAGACCTGTAGTGCTTCTCTCAGCTATGGAGCTTATGACAATGAAGACTATTGTGTTATTTCCCGTCAGTGTCCCAGCAGCATGTGACTGCTTAACAGCGTGGTGCTCTGACACCTGGTTTAATTTATGCCAGTCAATGACAGTCTGTGTGCAGTACACAATGCTCTTATATAGATCCACTACTTGTTGATTAACCCATCAGAGATAACAAGAAAAACCTCAGGACCTCTTTGGGGTCCCCCCCCTCTCTGTTTGTCTGCTGCCTCTCCTGGACTTTGGACTGGAGGCAGGCTGCGAATCCAAACTTTTCTGAAAACCTTGCAGCACTTCCAGCAATCGATTGCTTAGGGCTTCAAGTTCACCTCTTGTACCCTCTGGTAGGTGAGGCTGAGACAGAGCCATTTGTTTATAAAGGGTGTGTCGCATACTGGTGCTCCTTCTTCTCCAGCTTGCCATGCCGGGGCTTGTACCCATGGAGATCACAGGTGTGTTATGTAAGCACAAGACGTAGAGCAGAGTCTGGTAGACAAGAGAGATTGCGAGGAAGATGGAGGCGCAGACGAGCTGATAAGTCGGAGGAAGTGGGAGGACAGGATAAGGAAATCACTGGAAAGAAAGACAGAAAGTGCATGCTGTGTACGGGCTATGTGGCCGCCAGGTTGGTTCGGCTTCTCACTTGTTTGCTCTGTTCACTCGTGACTCGCCGGTGACGAAGTGCCAGATCAGTGGAGGAAAGGGGAAAACTGTTGGTCAAGAGGGAGCAACAGGAGGAACAGCTGATGTTGTAATGGACAAAGACACATGACTGTGTGTGAACGTTGGATGAGTGATGGGAGAGGTGTCATGCAGGCCTGCAGTGTGTGGAAACTCCTGATAAGCAGGACACACACACTGTTAATCAGAAGGATTAACTGATGAGTTACTCATCAATGAGTCCTCATTGACACTTCTTAAAGATTAATCAATAGCTGTTAGGGTTTTGTTGGCTTGATGGGAGTTCGTGTGTGTATGCAAACAAGCCTCCCCATTTCTGATTTTCTGCTGGGCCTACAATCTTGACTCTTTGTCTGTCTGAAAGTTACTGAGTTCTGTTCTAAACTGAGGTTTTTTTTTTTATTCCCACACTGAATTTTTCTTTGACTGCCATCCACTCAGGCAGCTGTCAAACTGAGTGAACTTCATGCTGAAAGGATTTCAGAGCGTCGACAGAGTTTTTGTTTTGACCAGTGCAGAGCAGAGACACTGAGATGCCAGGATGTATTTTTAAGGCCAGAGTTTCCAGCTGTGTTTGCCTTTGCTGCTACTGCACAACACTTTCTTTTTCAACCCTGACTGACCTATCATGTCAGGGGTCCTAAGCTCCACAGAGGCTGCAGTCCAGACTGGGACCCCTGGCAACCTCTGGAAGCAAAGCAAACAACACACTTTGGAGAGCTCTGACACTGTCGCTGCTGTGTTAGACTGCCAGTTTTCTTTCCTGTTTTTGGAACAAAACAAAGTAGTAAATAATAGAAACCAAGATTACGGGGGTTCAAAATGCAACACTGGACGAATTAACCATATTAATTTCAAAATGTCAATGAAAATACTTACCAAAGTTAATAATTGGACCAAAATCTGTTTGTTGTACATTTGTATATTCATATTGAATATACAGGGGAAGTGTATCTCTTATACATCTTCACAATTCCACCCTATCAAAAGCTTAAAACATGATTGACGGTCAGTTAATCAGTAAAATCATAATTAATTAGCAGTTATTTTGAAAAATAATTTGTTGTTTATGTCCTTTTTTAAACCAAAAAAACATTTTAGGTATACTGAGGCTTTTAATCCAACACCACATTTTAATGTATTTGACCTTGGATTATGTTTTAAGACATGCTCACATCATGTCATTCCAAATATATTTGAGAAAATCTGTCCTGTTCACATGGATGTAAAACATTTGTGAGTCCCCTCTAAGAAGAGCACACAGTGAACAATAATCTCAGCCATTGCTCACAGCCATGTTATAATGTTATCATCTCAAAACGACTCTCATGTGCCCGTCGTTATCCTGTCTCTTTCATGGCTCTGACTCTGAGGACGGCGTACTGTGTGAGGGATGTGGGACAGGGAGGGAGGGGGGGGGGGGAGTGAAAGGGAGAACAAGAGGAGGGGATGAGGGGTAGAGGTGGAGGTGTGTGTGTGTTTGGGGAGGGTGAAAGCACATTTGGAATGAAGAGTTCCTTAGTCGGTAATTATCAATCTCTCAGGAATGCAGCCGCAGCTCTTAGCAGACAAGCTGCTGCATGGCTACAGTGGCCTCGCAGCACGCCAACTTGCATTACCCTGTCCACAGATCTCTGCACGGTACCACCGCCCGCACACACACACACACACACACACACAGCATCTATAACCTCAGTGAGGTCAGTTGCATGTCATTTTGGTTTATTTGTGTTATTATTGTCTTACAGTGTTATTGTTGTTTATTTTTACCACTGTCATTACATACATGGTCTTTTTCTGAAACGTTATCCTTACAGCAGCAAACAAAGGGACCACATAATGTCAGTGAGGGGGTTGTCTTTCAGTCCAAGTCCTTCGCCACTGTGTATTTATGCTGATATGTTGGAAAGAAACCAGACTGTAGGAAATATTCTTGTAATCCTCTCTGTCATTGCAAAAATACTCCCACTGTGAAAGGAGAGACTTCTTCCCTTAAGATGAGAAATCTTTCATTGATGCTTAATAATTCCCACAAAGCTCTCCTAAGAAGCTCTCCTCAGTCATTTCACTGACCGTCGCCGTTTGTGTCCGCTTTGTGCCTCAGTGGCCTCTTCGTCCATCACAGTTTCTTATTTATTGTGTATTTAGAGTGTTTGCACATGAGTGTGCAGAGTTGAAGCCTAGACAAGGTTGCTCTTGATTAGTGTTGCTCTATTTTGTTTAATAATGCCCAGAGAAGACAGCCAACGCCCTGATTGATGCCTTCAGGTGCCACACAGTAACACCAGTTTTTTTTTTCTTTTTTTTCACACTGCTAAACACTTCCAGTTTAGCTACAGACTCCCTTTAAGTGTGGTTTAGGAGCTGTTATTGCCCAGACTGGCTGTTACTGCAAAGCCTGTTGTGGTGCTCTCAGCAGGAAGACTAGAGTAGATCCAGAACATCCCCTTTTTCCCAAAAAAAGGAGAATATTAACATTGTTGATCTGTCATTTCCCTCTTGTGGAGACTAACTGCATTCAGCCTGACCTTTACCTCACTGACTGACAGCTCATGCCATGTGAAACCCAGCAGCATAGACATAGACGTGAATGGCCTCCTGGTTAAACTGAGCCAGTTCTAATTCAAACAAAGGTGGCTGCCTGTATCACTGCCACTCCCTCTTGGCTTTGCCTTATCCCCATGAGGCGCTGTAGTCTGCCCCGTCAGCTTCCCTGTGTGACTCACCGCAGTCGAAGTTACAGTTCCTGGAGACCCCTCCCCTTTTCTTGGTTGTACTTATTTGATAAGGTTGTTGATAAGGGTGTGATTACACTTGAGTATTAAAACAGCATTGTGAGTATTGTTGCGGACAGAGATCTGTTGTAACCTGCAGTTGCTTTAGGTAGTCCAGCTCTGAATTCATATCAAGTAGTGAATGAAATGTTTGAACCTAATTCTTTACCTCATGGGTGCAGTTTGACACATAACACAATGCAATGGAAGTCAGTATTTTTCACAATTGCAGGAAATTATTTCAACATAACTTTTGTGGAGTAAATCCTACCTTAAAGGCATTCAGTTTAAAAACAAATATTGAGCATTATTTGCACTTCCTCTTTTCCTGTAAGTCACTTGGATCTAAATTAATTTTCATATATAAGAAAAACTAGCATTACCACTTCTTTTACATACCCTCTTGTCAAAGCAAGGCACAGTGGAGCCCAGTGTAAGGTGGAAATCTTCCCTCTGTTCATGCGTTTGGGGTTGGATTTGCACAGTAAACTATGCTGCTATGCTTTGCTTTAGGCAAGGCAGCTGTCAGCGCTTTGCTTTGCTTCTCTTTTGTTGACCTGCCTGTGTGAAAGTGGAAAGAAGACCCACATTTTTTGGGGAATTTATATACTCAAACTTCAGTACACATAACTGTCAAAAGAACACAATAAATGTAATTTCCAGATTCTCACAACGTGTTTCATGACCGTGTGTAAACTATTATCAGTCCCAGTTTACTTCATGGTGATGTGTACACACTACTGTCAGTGTCAGATAATCAGTCGGTGCTGCAGGTATTGACACACTGCGTTGAGGTTTGCTGCGTTTGTGTGGTACCTCCTGTCGAATGTGAAAGCCCTGCGTCTTTTGTAAAGGATAAGTAAACAGCGTGTTGGAACACATGCCTGCTCTGGCAGGACTGGGGCTGGGCTGGAAAACCACAGCAGGTTTAGTGTGTGTGAGAGCGAGACAGAGAGAAAACATACAACATTTTTGTGTGTAAATTAGCTCAGGGCATACTTGATCATGATCTTTATGATAATATGGTACATCCTACACCTGTGGTGTACTGGGGGGGGGGGGGGTTAGCACAGTTTGTGCTACAAATTTCTGTTTTCTTTTTTTTTTTTAAGTTGTCCGTGTACCATGTGTATCAACTTTAATGAACTGAGAGGTGTGGCTAGGGGTTAAGTGATTCCTGGGACAATGAAGAAACTCTGTAATTAAGATGTCAGCAAAGGTGCTTTAACTTTGAAGAGAGATTGTGGATCTAAAGCTTATTTCCTGGTGAGGAAGTGGTGGTGAGAAGTTTGTTCTTCTTTAAACCCCACGAGATGTGACATTTTCTTTGCTAAATCTGTCGACAAACTGTTTGAAAACACACAAACAGACATATTTTTAGAGTGGTGACAGTGTTTAGAGAGACTATACTGTGTGCGTCACCTCATTTAATATGTTTGCAAAACTGAAAATTGCAGGTTGTTATGTGTTAACTCAGCAGAAGTGGCGTGAGTCAACTCTTGGGGACCGTACTACACAGAGAGCTGTCTGCCGGGTGGTCCTCCACTGCATCCCAGAGTTCTTAGTGTTACTCGGGTCCTTCTGTGATGGAAATAATATGTGGAGTTTGCCACAACCCACGGGTTATAAATGAATGAACCAGCCCCCTGTTGTCTCAAGAGATATGTCTGATTGTTGGCGACTGTAGCCAGTGCAGAAGCACGGATCTTAGTCATGACCAAATGACTGTAATTTGGAGCAGAAGAAACACAGGGCTTAGTGCAGGGAGAGGCCTGGCGCTTTTCTTCCGAGAAGATGGATGCTTTTTCTTGTTAACGGCCTTTCACTACAACTCACTCCCTACGTCTGCTCCTTACACACTGTGCCGCCACAAATGTGCTGCAGTGAATAACAAGTTCAGCTTGGCTACATTAAGATAACAAATTACTTCAAAAATGCCCATGTATGTATAAAGTTTAGAAAAGCATTGAAGTAGTTCAAGTACTGGTCTTAAGTCTCTTATATGGGGCTGCATACTCCTGTCATGAGTGTGGATGCAGACCTCTTTCTCTGGAGTTGCAGAACCAGATTTAACTCTGCTTTTGTAACCTCACTAGCAGCATTGTTGAGACTGAAACATCTCAACACAATTGGATGGATGATGTTTTGTACTGATATGTCTGAAGGCCAGAGGATAAATCCTCTTCTCTCTTGTAACTTTTATCTGGGGCCATCATCAGGTCAATATTTTAATTTGTCCAGTACCTGCAAAACTGATGTCACCTGTCACCTTCAGATGTACTTTTTGTGTGGTTTTCTAGTGGGTGCCAGAATGCTAACACACTAAATAAGGACAGTGAGCAGGGTCACCATCACACCTACTTAACAGTCTCACAGAACTGCTGACTTTTTCTTTGCTTTAAGTACACACAGCCAGCCTTGGAAACCATCCTCAGTTGTTGCCAGTTTACATATAGTGCACCTTGCTAAAACTTTTGCAGTCTAAAACAACAATGCAATAAATGCTACCTTCAGGAAGTTTATCATATTCTGTGTTGATTTGTGCTGTGCTGTATGCTCGCTTTGGAGTTCATAGTGCCGTTGAGCTGCTGGACTTTTTAACTTTTTGTTTTTGCATCAGTTAGTTAATTGTGTGTATGTTCCCCATGTCTTCTTTATTCCAGAGTTTCTGACATTGTCAAGAATTAACCGATAAAAGGTTAATTTAAGGCCAGTGTACAGTATGTAAGGAATTTGGCTTTAAAAAGTGCACATCTGCTGGGAAATTTCCCATGCAATATATCCAAACCAGAGTCTTTTAACTTCTCATGACAACAACACTCCCTCTGCATCGCACAGAGGTTTTCTTTTTTTTGATAAGGAGCAGTTTGGAAAAGTCACATTTGTAATCCTCAGAGAACACGACCTAGGTTTCTGAGGTTTGGCTTCATGTCTCGTCTGGGGCAGGAAAGCACTCCTAGAGACTGTGTTCCTGAAAGATGTTTGGTTATATTGCTCATGCTGCTTGCACTAAAATCTGTCTGCAGTGTTTTTCATGCATGACCATGAAGCAATATGGCAGCCAAAAACTTTTCATGAACTTTCTTGACAGCAAATCAGCCAGGGATTCATAATTCTCTCACTCTGACTCCACTCCCACCATCCTTCAGTCTTTGTGTGCTTATTTACAAGCTCTGACTCCTGTCATCTTAAGAGACTGATCCTACTTTTAGCGTGTGTTCTGCAGATAAGTATCTAATAAAGTACACAGCTGGAAGAAGCCCAGTGTAAGCTACAGATCCCCAGGAGCAGCAAAGTAGAGTAGTTTAGCAAGGTGAAGGGGTGGAGGAAGGAAACTGAGAGAAGGCGGTGAGCTCATTCTAGTGAGAAAGGGGAAAAAAAAAAGGAAGACCGTGACGCATAACAAGGAACATGAAACAAAATACATTGATATGAATGGGAAACTGTTGTTTTTTTAAAAAAAAAAATCTCAATACATGTTTATTTTTCTGTTCTCTAGCTCTTCCCAGTGTGCTGTTTTGTCTGTGTGTTTGAGTGCATGAGCCTAGGGGTGCGGCTTTGTGAATTATGACTCCATGTTATGGAATGAAGGGAGCGGTGCCAGTTCTTTCTTTGCAGAACTGTGAAGTTTGGTTTAGAGGCAGGAGGGGGGGTCTGTGTAGGCTGAGAGCGTGGGTTGAACGAGCAGTGCCCACAGAGACGCACAAACAGATATTTATACACACACACACACACACACACACACACACACACTGCAATTTGGGGTGGTCTAAAGAATAAGACTTTGCAACTGTGGACTCTTGTCTGATGCTGTATTTATTTGCAGTACTGTTTGGTTCATCACCTTCGTGGTTTTGTACACTTCACATAACTGACAAGCATTTCCCAAAGCTTACTTTAAGTTTAAACTGGACTTAAACACTTCATAACACCTTTCCCCCCCCAATGATGAAAATGACCTTTCCAAGACTTTTTTGGCATCCATAATTTGCGGTGAATTAAAGGAAGCACAAGAACCCACATCAGCTGTGAAATAGCATGATATTAATGAGTTCTGTTGATGTGAAATCAAACTTGGAAGGCAGACAGCAATCAGATATGGTAATTGTTGTAAGAAATTTGGCAGCTTCTTGGGTTTAATGTGTTTCTTCTTGCTCCAACCAACTGTCAAATAACGGATGTTGTGTCTCTCTTGAACATAAGAGCAAGGTTGGTTTTCACAGTGACAGGGCATTTTTCTCTCTCCCTCCTTTCATGTGATGGTTTGATTAAAGCAAGTCTCAGATCTGTAAGCTAATTTTATTACTGTACCGGCACTGAAAACCGGGAAGGTTAGAAATCAATCAGAAAGTCCTGCATGGTCCTTTTGGTTATTAAGCCTCCTTAATGCCAGCAGGTGTAGAACTTGTGACGACTCAATTTAAAATTCAACCGCTGCTCTCTTCTTCTTTTTTTCAGGGTACACATCCAGTGTGAAGTGGTATGTCAAACCGTGACTCGTTGGGGTTTGGGGACCTGCTTCCCCAGGATGTGGTCGATATTTTTGCCCAAGAGAAGCACAGCAGGAGAGGCCAGAAGAAGCGCAGTCGCTCCCTGGGCCGGGCTTTGGGCTGGCTTAAGGGCAAGAAGAGGAAGGATCTCGGTGGAAAGGGGCAGAGCCCGGGTCTAGGTCCTGCACTTGACTTGGCTTTGGATGGGCACCCTGCTGGACATCAGGGTGGACACAAGGGAGGACAGAGGTCAGGAAGGCAGAATTACCCACAAGGTAACAGTCATGGTAAGATCCTGCAGGATGTTCAACAGTCATTTTATTGCCTTTAGCATTTTAGAAAGGTATATGCTGTTGTGTGCACGTGTTTCATAATATCCAATCGAAAATAATGACCTGAAAAGTAGAAAAAAAAGGTTCCATAGATGAGTTGCCACTACAAGTCCAAGGAGTGTACCACCTGATCTGCATGTGTTCATCCCACTACACTTTACCAGTATTTTAGAGTAAAAACCCAAAGCACTTCCTTTAGCACCCATGGAAAACTTAGG
This sequence comes from Scatophagus argus, assembly GCF_020382885.2. NCBI lineage: Eukaryota > Metazoa > Chordata > Actinopteri > Scatophagidae > Scatophagus > Scatophagus argus. The sequence goes on from NC_058507.1 coordinate 14,455,066, forward strand.
TGGGTCAACTTACCAGAAACAAAGACCACCCCAATAACGTTCTAAAAGTGAATATACTTTTATGAAATAAGACGTGACTGTTGGGAAGAATTGCAAATGTCCTATTTGACACAGTAAATGTCATATATTTAATACATGCGGCTATTGATTAGACTTTCCTCTACTAATTCATTGATGGCAAGATGAGATGCTTCAAGATCTGCCTGGCTTTGCAATATTCTGGGGAAGCTGAGGGTAGAAAATAAATTTGAGGCTAGATACCTGGCCAGGTTTCTCATGTTTTTCTGCATTGTTTGCATATGGCATGTTCTTTGTCTGTTGATCCATCTTTAATTCTAAATTCAGAAGATTTCCACACTGCTGATTTATGCAGAGAGGGGAGTGAATTCTTTTTTTCTTGACTGTTCACTGTTATCTGTCATTAGCAAAATATGCCATGGAAATTTCAAATTAAAGGTGTGTCTTGATATAAAGATGGAGTAGCTTTTTTTAATAATGAATCAGCAAATAAACTAAATCTATGGATTAAGTACGCATTACAAAAGATGCTAAATGTTTTTGCAAGTCTGAGGATCTTTGAATGTATGACTACAAAGTTTGCGGTTCTAGTGGCATACAAGATGAGGTAACTCTGATACACTCACCAAAACATTTAAGTGACAGACTATTATTAAATTACTGACATTATCACTGCAGCTCTTGAAGGATTTCATTATTTCATCTGCCAAAAAATAAAGGTACTAAGTCATCCAGTACTGCAGGTCCATGGCACTTACCTCTCTTATTATAAAGTCATTTGAGGAGATTGTGAAGGATGTGCTTCTGAATGCAGTTCATGCAAATTTACAGGCCAGGTAGAAGTTTTTCAGGAGTATAACTGTGGCACATGCAGAGGGTGCAAAGACTTAGTGCGACTGTTTTCTGTTGATTTCACCTCAGCTTTTAATTGTATCTAGCATCACGTTTTAGCAGGAAGGTTAAAGAGCTCCCGCTGCTTTGATCCTGGCCTGAGAGGTTGGCTGCTGGAGTTCTTAACTGTTAAGGTGCAGCTTGTGAAGGTTAATGAGGTTTTATCACATGTTCTTTTTTGCTGTACCGGATTGCCCCAGGAGTGCATCTTCTCACCTCTTTTATTTGCCTTAGACAAAACAAGTGCCATAGATATGGTGTCTCAGCAGTGATGACCCTATCATAGCTCTGTAGTGTTGGAATTCACCGATTGCTGCAAGTTGTCCTTCTTGGACACCAACATGTCCTACACTGAGGAGATCACAATTGATTTAAGGAAGAATTCCCCGAAGATCTCTCCTGTGGTGATTAATGATCAGGCTGTTGAGTTTGTGCAGCGATACAAATATCTCAGCTCTGTAATGACAAGCTGACCTTTGTGTGGATGCTGTGTGTTGAAAAGTCTGTGAGCTCATGTGCTTTTATCCTAGTCTTCAAAGTTTTAAGATTGACATTCTCCTTTGTCAGCTGGTATGGGACACATAACTTCAGAAATAGAAACAGGCTGCAGCATACTGTCAAAGTGTGCAGCCAGATTGCAGGCATGACCTTGATGACCTTCCTCACCCACAGGGTTAGGACTTTGAAGGAGGTCTAAACTATCATGTTTGATCAAAGCCACCCCTTGTCCAAGAGATTCAAGTTGTTTCTGCCAAGATAAGTCCAGTAGACATGAGATGTCTTTGCATCCATTTGCTGGCTGTACACAGATTGCTGCTAATGAGGAAACATCCACCAGTGTGATCCTAATTAGTATGTATTTTTTAGTTTGTGAGCAGTTATGTTTGTAGTGTGACATCTCGGAAGAGGAGGGATAAGTTCCTGGGAACCAGTTGTATGCTGCTCCTTGACTCTGTGTTTGCTCACTGGAGGGATGTTTGAACAGACTGACTTTCCACTCGCCTTCTGACCTCCTACTTGCTTTGTGTGCTGTGAAAAAAAATCTCAGTGCGTCCTGTTCTGTGATACCATCATTTAACTTACCTGGTCTTCAGGTTACGTAAATGCTGCCCTGTGGTTGCTGTCCACACAGGACTTGCATGAAGTGGAATTTGTATTTTATTTGAACCTGTGTGCAGCTAAACAGATACACACACACACACATACACCCACACATTCAACAACTTCAGTAAAACCCAACTCCAGCATGTGTCGAACAAATAAAAACGTATTATTTACACACTCCGAAGAAAATTGCAGCAATGCTGAGTTTTCCCAGAGCTGTGGGATCTTGTTGGAGCTTGCACATGTGTGCTCATATGTCTCCACTAGTGAACTGAACTCCACTAGTGATGTTTTTTTTTTCTTTTTAAATTTGTAAACTGTAATCACGAACTTTAGTTTTACACCTACATTAATCACACCTTGATGCAGTCAGACTAGCAAAACCTTGTTTACCTGAGTTACTTTGTGCCAAACACAAAATAACAAACAGTGTTGTTGTTGATGCTGCTTTATGTGTGTCGGCCCTGCTTGTACAGTCTTGGCTAATGGCTCTACAGCGAGAGGAGGCTCGTCCTGTTGCTGTGTCCTCTCCAAGGGGAAGCTTAGAGCTCAGAGTTCAGCCGAGACGGTGTGAGGGGATTTCCATGGGATTCAAACTCATTCAGTCCCACACAGACACACTGTACCCACAACAGAAGATGTATAAACACGTTTTTAGTCGCATCTGTGGCTTTGGTAGATGATGAATGTATAGACAAGTGCGTCAGTGATGACTAAAGCATGTGTATCTAGACTACATTACACAATCTTTGCACTACATTGCGCTACGTCTGGTTTGTTATAATATCAACTCGAGGCCAAGAGTTTTGTAAGAGAAGGTAAACTGTGAAGACAGATAAGGTGTTTCTCCCTCCGCCAAGGCCATCTTAGAGGCTACCTCCCACGTTGGACAGAGGTCCTAAAGAGTAGAAAAGAAGTAAATCTCAGAATATTTTTTAAAAGTTGCAACCAATCTTTCACGGTTGTTGTGATGACAGCCGCAATAAACATTCTCTGGTATATGGTATATCCGTTGTGTTAATGTAGGGCTTAATGTTACAGGAGGTCACTTCAAAGACAAAAGCATTGATTAAGTGTGATTTGTGTGCCAGTTGTTAACATGTGCTGCTATTCAGCCCTAAGAAATCAACGTGCTGTGTATGACCTGCAGATTGTTGATGCTGGCAACAACCACAGCAAACTCCTTGCCAGACGCTTCCTCTCAATAGAGAAGGAGCTCAGCAATTCCCAAAACGCATCCAGAAGAGGTTTATTGCAGGAGCAGGACCTGCTGCAGTGTAACACACTTGGCCAGAAAATTGAATACCTCCAGCTGAGCCGCTGATGATGATCTGTATTGATGCCAGAGGGGCCTCCTGCCCAGTGAAGGCCTGGTATGGCCGGCACAGTGCCAGTTAATTAAAAGCCATGCCAGGACCATTACAGTGTAGGGAGGAACAAGGGGTTCTGTTTTTCCTGACCCCTCCACTCACACTGTTCCTCCTCGCACTGAGACACTGCTACCCATAGAGGATCACATGGAAAGTGTGTACATGTGTGACTAGTATGAACAACCCTGTATTGTACCTCAGTACTTTATTTTGTACAAATCTTCTGCAGTACCTCATGTTGTGTCAATGAATTGTAATTTTTCAAGCAAAAATATAAAGATAAACTGCTTTTCTCGTGGTATTAAACACAATATGTTTGGATTTTGAAGTGATGGTCTGATGAATCTGGCAATTTGATATTATCACCTTAGGCTTTAGGAAATTTTGACATTTTTCCCAATTTTATGACAACTTATATACTGATTTCATATATTACATATTTCATCATGATAGGAATTCTATGTCATCTGCAGCCCTAGACTACATTACAGCCAACTTTTCAAACCATATGTATATGTATTTTTTCCACTAAATAAAATGTTAGTTAAGTAAAATTTTTAACATTTAAGAGCTTCTGTTTATGTTCACTTCTTGTTTTCATGTGATAGATTCCTAACAAAGTAACCTATCTATTAACACATCAGGCAATTTAAATTCCTCATGTGTTTGATTTTCAGTTTCCTTTAAGGATGACAGTGCAGGTTAATCTAGATTTCATGTAACCCTGGGGTTAGCTTAATCTTTGTTCTTCAGGAATGCATTTTAGTAAACAAGGCCCATGGAGTTTGACCAGAGAGGGGAACTGCACAGTAGCAGGTTTTGGAGCGATAAACTCTGGCCTCCTGTACCCTTCAGTGCGGTAAACTCTGTATTGTTTTCTCTGATTACCTGGACAATGTTTCATCCTGAGCCAAAAGGCTGAGGTTATCTGTCAGCGCAATGTTAATTCACTTTCATTAGTCTAATTCCTTATACTGTCAATGTCTGTCTTTGCATGCCTGTCTGACAGTGATTTATGTCCATGCTGTCATTGTACTTGATTAAATTAGACAGTGGGCCTCTCTTATGCAACACTGGCTGCTCAGATCCTGCCTCACTTTTACAACTAGTTTTAGGGGCAGTTCCCTAAGTTTGGTCAAATAGAAATCAGGTGAAGGTTGATTAGGTCATACAGTCCTACCAAGGTACACTCAGAAGGTCACCTGTTTGCAAGAAACACTCCCTCAGAGATTCTTCACATTCCTGAGCTTTATAAAAGATATTTCTTTGAGGAAGCCAGAAATAGGGAGCCTTGTGTGTGTGTGTGTGTGTGTGTGTGTTTGGCATAGAGGTAGCAGATCATATGAGCTGCTTTATTTGACTTCCTTTGTTGAATATTTAGTTATAGACGCCGCTTGTTTGTCTCTCACTCTGTTTTGTGCGGTAAAGCCTGGTCTGTTAAAGGTGCTTTGTGGACATTTGGACACTGATAAACCATTGCCACATCAGATTTGATACAGTTGTTGATACAAGTTGATTTTACTGCTTTTATGGGTTCATCTCCAGGTTAGTGCATATAAGGCACAACAGCAGACTGCATTATTGCAGGAAGAGAATTGTGTTTTCATGTAAAGTAGAGCTCAAGTTTATTATCATTGGAATGACTGATAGTAGAAGAAGTAAAGTGGAAGTCAAAGATAATCAAATTATTACTATGGAGGTGACAGGGCATAGGTTAGAGAATCCTCATTCTCATCCAAATATTAATTTCTGCACAATTATACAATGCAAACACGATCTTTGGAAAGCATTATGGGAAATGTAGTTTCTCTGAAAAATGTATGAAAAAAAGTAAAACAAGTGACACGTTTAATATTGATGATGACACTGTGGTCTTTTGTGTTCATGTGACGCTGGATGCCTTTTTGTAGTCATGTTGTAAGGGTGACACAAGAACAGTGAAGGGCCGAAGAACAGGTTTGAGACAACCGTATTCTTTGAGTTTCACTTTCTTTCTCTTGTGGTGTGAAACAATCAACCATTCTGTCTTATTAATAAACTGTCACTTCAGGGAGGTGTGACCCTCTGACAGATGGTCTCATTGTTATAACCTTCATGTGAAAAGCACTTACTGATTCTGTAATGTGCTTTTGTAAATTAAAACACTTGTAGAGGGAGGATGAGGTTCATTTCTGTGAAATTTTCAGGTTATTCACTTTGAATATAAAATATTTGAATAGTTTGAAAAACACATGCAAAGCCCATGCACTCAGTCTGCTCACGTGTTATGTGAGATTCAAGCTGGTGCTGATATCGTGGGAATTTCTGCGGATGAAGACTTTATTACCTGTATAGTAAACAATTACTTGTTTATAATCACAGGGTTTCCTGGGTATTTACTAGGATGTTATTTCAATGGATGAAGAGTCACCACACCCAAATGGCAGAGGAGATCATATTTAGGTCACTTGAATGGTAAGAGAAGTTAACTAAGAGCCAATTTGCCCTCTAGTCCCAACAGAATAATGTGCTTCAGTTTCATTTAATCAAGTTCCTTTTTATTCTTTTCAATCCTATAATGTTCAGTGTCAGTGTTGGCAAAAAGCAACACTTGCGTATGAAGGCATACATTGTTTCATTGTCAAGATATGCAGATATATTACTGTGGCATTGCAGCACACTCTATTGTCACGAAAGGTAAATGTTCGCAGCCCACTGAGGCAAGTATACAAAGACGCTGATAAATATGGGCATGGAAAGTTTTGTAAGTCATGTCTTGTGTAGTCAAATCAGGCTGATTTACAAAGCCATGGGGCTTAATGTAAAGAGCAGAAATTCAATGTAGTATTGGTGAAGATAACTGTTCGTTTTACCTCACTAGTCTATAAAGGTACACACAGTGTTGGTTATTCATCTTGTTTTCCTCTACAAGAACACACTGTTCTTTCAGTACATATTCAAGCACTGGAGCTGTGATTAGTCTGCTTTCTGCTTGTATGTAATAGAGGGACTTGCCCACTTTGCATCAGCAGAACCTGGTGTTTTAGCATCAGGGAGGTGATCTACCATTTCATTTATAGAAGAGGTGTAGAATTAATGGCAAACTACACTCTACAGTCATGCTAGCTGACAGGCTGCCCAACGGTGCTTTGAGATAAATGCTAATGTTAGCTTTCTCACAATATTAGCATGCTGAACTTCAGCAGGTAATGTTTACCAAGGCTCCTATCATTTCAGTGGAGTGTGTTATTATGCTAACATTTGCTAATTAGCACACTTGAAATGTTTGGGATTCATCCTCTGGGGTCTATAAATTCACTTCTTACAGTAGTTGTTGAGAGGGACCATAGTAGTAGACAAACCAAGAGACAGACATTTGCCATCCCTAGAACTGCCATGCTAGTAAGGCTGAAATGATAGTAGCAATTTGGTTTCCTCCTAATATTTTGAAGAAGTTAGGTGATGTTTCTTTCTCTTTAATTCTGACACTTACCAGCAAGCTAAAAATTGTTCTTCAGGCAGACCCAGATCATTTTTAAGTGCTTTTCTTGCCTTTAACACTACTGTCTATGATCACTTCCAACAGGAGACTGTAGGAAAGCTGTGCTTTGATTAAACAGGCAAAAGCAGGTTTGAACGTTTTACATTCTCCTACATATGTTTTAAAGGCATTTGATTCGTTGCTTATGGCTAAACCTATCAAGAGAAACCTCGGCGTTATGAAAGTGTCACTGTGAGAACAAGAGTTTTCTTCTGTTCAAACTTTGACGGATGGAGGCTGTAGGGAGGTTCAGTATATTAACTGATGTAATGATGATGATGAATTACAGTCCAAAATGTGCCCAACTGCAAATTGATAATAATAGCCTGCACTGGGGTATGTTTTTGCAGGTATCTGATACATGCTGGTCTGTTGGCATACAGACTGTTTTGTCAGACAGTGAATTAGAGTGTGGCCTTGTATGCCAGTTGATGCAGGTATATCTGTTACCTGGATTGTTGTCCCTGTCACACCATGCTTCTTCCTTCCTTTATGTCAGCTTTAATGGAGAAATGTTATGCTATATTTAATTCATTGGAAACCAAGAGCATGAAAATAGTCATTGGAGCACGCTATCTTTAACCAGTATGCATGAACACATGTTTTGAGACTGTACATACCGGCTGTTAGGGAAACGGTGAGCCTCCGGCCCTTTCCCACTGTCATCACAGTGTGTTCAGTTGGGTTTGTGCTGATTTTAGAAGCTTAAACACCTGGCAGACAGCTCCCTCAGAGCTGGAGAGAACCTCTCTGCATGGCTGTCTGCCTGGCAGTGGAAAACAAGAGAGAGGGGCAAGTTGGGGCAGAGACGTAAGGTGTGTGTGTGGGGTATTTGCATCTGTTTGATTCCCATGAAGCAGTTCTAGGAAATATCAGAGCACGTTGTCTGTGTCAGTGTGTACGTGTGTGATGCTCTAGTTTAAGCAGGGGTCTCGAACTGTTGCTCTCAACAAGAAATAAAACACTCATCTTTCCCTCTGCCCTTCCCTTTCGATACTTAAATCAAAAGTAGTAACACATGTTGGTATTTTACAGGATGACACGTGTATTTCTAGATAAATAAAGTTTAACTTGGCCACTTTTAGGTCAGCAGAAAATAAATAAAAGTAAAACATTCATTTTTTTCCCATCAGAATTTGACCCTGTATTCACATGCTCCTAAGATGGTAAGTTGGGATGTAATTCTTCTGACTTGGTGTGTTCATGAGCTTTTAAGTCGTCATGTGGTAACAACGTGGATGCTTCAAAGAAGATGTGTTGTATTTTACATTTAAACAACACGTCATGTCTTTATTCGAGACTTGTTGCATCTGTATGTTCCATAAAATTGCTAAAACTGTAACTATTTAGCTGTAACTGTAACTTTACCTGACTTCTCACTAGGGTTAACACTAATAAATAAATTTTATAACTAATCTCGGTCAATATGCATGGACAACAACTGATGGTGATGACCTAAAACTATATTTCTGAGCATCAATCAGATATTTACTTCCGTCTGCCATGTTTCTGCATATATGATGTCTAAGTCAACAAGTTGTGTTGCAAAATTTTTGTCACGTTTTTGAGTTGTTGTACTGACTTGAATCAGTGCACACATGAATTTTCGCCATTTTTTGATTATTCTGTCAATTACAAAGTTTTGCCATGGTTGCTCATCATAAACACTGGCTAGAATTTGCTTACTGCAGTTGATGCCACGGCATACCTACCAAACCCATTTGTCTGTGTATACTGCCAAAAAATCCATATTTTACCAAAACAAACTTACAAACAGATGTTTGCTCATTGTTCTACTTTGAATCTGTGTTTATTTGCCTGCTATAAAATGTAATTGTAATTCCCCCCCTTTTTTGTTTTTATGTAGCCATTTTCACTGGGTGCTAAAGACTGCAACTTGAATAAACTGGTCACACAGTATCACATCCATTAGATTTAGTATGTTTATCCAAATCTGAGATGTAAACATCAGTTTGGGGGTTCATACATAATCACTACCAGCCCGTTAATACTGCCAGCTACGGTGCAATCCACCAGCGACAGATGGTGTCTTTAATATGTCAGTGATTAATATGGACACAATTACAATGAGATCGCAGAACCAGTGATAATATGAGTCCCCCATTAACGTGCAGTCATGCCCCACCCATCACTCCAGGCCTCTCCAGTACAGGGTGTTCTGTCATGGTAATAAGATAAGCGTTGCCCTAGACTGACTTTCTCTACACATGCATATCAGCTTTCTATCTACATCTATAGGTTGAAGCTTTCAATCAGATTCTCTTGAAAGAGTGATCTATTTCTGGTAGTTATTACGTTTGCAGACACATGTGATTCATTTCTTTTCTCTTCTTTGTAAACCTCTTTTGTCTTGAGTCACTCGGTAGGATCACAACCATGGGAATGTTTTCCATTTGTTCACATGGCATACATTCCATGTCATGTCTGCTCAGCACACCAGGAAGTGAACAAACCTTTCAACTCCAAATGAGTTTTTCTTTTAGAAACAAAAAAAGAAAAGAAAAAAGATGAATAAATAGTCTAAACAGAAGCAGAAATTTGACTGAAGATTAAAGAAGATTAAAGATTAAAGATTAAAAAGTGTTTGATGATCAGAAAATTTGTCTCTAGAAAGCAGTTCCTGCTTAAATGAGGAACTGAGGATCTTATGTCCTCCATTGTGTTCTTGCTGTATAGTAACAGATTTAATGTAATTCTCCTGGAGACAATCGGGAACATTTTTCACATGTTTGACCATGTGCAGGCTCTTTTTAAACATGTTTTTAATCTTGTTTTAGGAATTGATTATTGTAATTCACTTACTCCCCCTTGTGGTAAAACAATACAGTTATATTTCTCTTAATGAAATCTGAGGAATAAATAACTTTGGCGTGTTAATAGAGTTCTATTGTGAAAATGTTGTGCAATTTAACAAAGCAGTGCAGTGTCATTTATTAACACTGCGGTGGTCGAAGTAAGTAATGTGACACCCTCATACCTCAAATCCCTGACAACAGCTTTCTTTTCCCTTCAGTGTTTACATGTACGATCTCAGTTTGATCTGCGCCCTAACTAACCAATCCGGTGCAAGTGTGCCTGCAACTGGGGAGCAACAGTAGGATTCTGGGTATCATTCAAACGCCAAGTGGGGGAGATACATTAGTGAGGGATGGCAGGAATTAGGCTGCCAAGGATTAGTGTCTGAGCTCTGATTGCCTATTGGCTGTAGAGACCTTCTCCACTCCGCATGGACCTGAACTGACAACAACAACTATATCAAAAACAAGCAAGCTTATCATCCTGTTTTGATATTTCCAGGAGTTGTTTTTTTTTAGCTGATGGACTGCACCTTTAGATCCCCTTTCTTTAACACATCTTGGACATAGTTTTGATGTACATTTGGATTACTTTCCAGCATTTTAGAGGACACCATGGTAGTTCTTCTGACTAATAACTCTAGTGCCAGTTCCTACTGCTTTCCCACTGTCTTCAGGAGGAAAGGTGAGAGAAAGCAGCACATGCTGTCTGCTTGAAATGATTGATTTATTACTCAAACAAATGGCTTCTTGTTGAAATTGCTATTCAGGAATGTCCAGTACAGGCTGGATCAGCTGGATCGCCAAAGGCAGGCAGTAAAGTAATTAAAGTGTGGTTATTGACTATCACTGTAGACCATAAAAACCACTGCCAGTTTGTAATGTACTCTGTCCCGATATAAAATGCGCAGTGATTTAGAGTCTCACTTTAGCAACTAATATTTGTTCTACATTGCAGAAAAATAAAGAATAAAAATTTTGTATATTTATAGATTATTACATGTTGGTATTTTCAGCCATCCGAGCACATGTAATGCTGTTACAGAAGAGACGGTGGTAATAATTAGTAGTGATCACCGAGCACTTGACTGTCAAGGCTAATTCAAGCATGGTCTAGTACAGTAGGTGGCTAAATGTGGAACAGCTGTCGCCATTACATAAAAGTGTCTTAGCAGGTCGTTAGCCCAGTGATCCCAGACTCCCCTGGAAGCATCACAAAGTTAAATAGAATCACGTAGTCTTTTTTTTCTTGGTTTCATCTTCACGAGTGTTTTTAAAGGCAAAATTGACAATAATACATACAGGGATACCGATGTTTACATGTTTAATTTATAACAAGTTATTAGAATACATTATTCAGGTTTTGAGAGATCATGTGATTTAATGCAGTTTGTATCTTTTTTTTTCTTTGATTGTGCCCATGGTTCATTAAATAGTATTTTAGGTTTTTTGTAATTAATAATGAAATATTAAATCGATATAGCATGCATGCAACATGCATGCCCCCTTATCTACTGTTACAGTGACACAGAGCTTTGAGTTTATCCAGGCTGATCCCTCCCTCTCTTCTTCCAGCCATCCCAAAGCTAGATGACGATGACAAGACCCCAGCACCCCCGTTGTTCCAGGAGAATGTGTTCATTGAAGCCAGCAGGCCCAAGTACCTGGAAAACCTTCACAGTGAGGCGCAGGAGGGATTGAAAATGATGCAGCAGGAAGGTACAAAACACTGTATTGTTGCAATCGTACGTCTGTGCACTAAATTAGAGGTGTCCCATGCCAAGATGCTGATAACTGCCTGCATATTACTCAAGAGGGTGTGCACCAGATGATCCAAACATTGCTATGAACTGTAAGACAGTGTAGGAGTTGAACTTTACTGTCTTTGCAGAAACAAATAATGGAGTAGAGTACCGGGATAATGAAAGTACAATTGTAAGTGACGCATCACTCCCAAAATTGCAGTTTTTCTTACACTTACTACAAAAGTATAGATTTTGTACAAGTGATTTTTTTTCCCAAAAAGATTATGTTTTTCCTTTTGTCAGTCGACAGTGACGGTCCAGACAGATGGGGAAGGTGGAGGATTTGTAACAGACAGTACCATTGGCGACACAACTTCTGTTGTGTCTGTTCAGTCATCTGTGTCGACAAGATCTTCCCGCTCTGGACTCACTAGGCAAGGTAACCACAAGTGCAAATATTATTTATACTTAATCTTGGCGATTATACAACATGTGGTGATGTACTCACACAAATTGGTAAATTAAACATTTAATGGTGAGATGTACAGATTGAATTCAGTTTAAATGGATCAAAGGATCATATTCTTCTCTTTTCTCTTATTTCTGTCTGCCCAGGATCAACATTCAGGCCCTTGAACTCTGGGAAAAAGTCAGAAAAGGCCAAGATAAGGAGAAGACACAGGAAGACTGTTGCTGGTATCCCACAGCATGTACAGATGGAATTAGGTATGCTTCCCATCATTTGAATGTATTACTTACAAAAACATCCATCTATGAATTACTCTTTAAATTGAATGAACTATATCTAGAAATATTATATTGTTAAGCAGTGGTACAGCCCTCTATTCAGAAAATAAATGGTTCTTTGCATTTCCATTTCTTTAATTATTAATATGAGTTTATGCTAATTGGTCTTCCTGTCTTCTGTCAGGTCTAGACAGAGGGGGTTGGAAAGCAACTAAGACGTTAGATGAGGAACAACTTTATAATGGTGAAACTGATGACAGCCTAACCAATGATGGGTCACAGCAGGCACCGCAGAAAGGAGCCAGCGCCAGACTTCATGACACAAATGCCATCCAGCCACTCAACAAAGACCAACTCGAGCAGCTCAGTGACACCTATGCTGGTCATAGGGATGACATGGCCCTGCTGCACTGCCTAGTTCCTGACTTGTCAGGTGAGCAGAGGCCTCGGTCCCTGGCCGTTCCTTGGATGACCACAGCCAACAGCCTCCAGCAGGAGCCACCCAGCCCTGTCATGTCCATGTCACCCCAGGCTGCCTACATGTCCAAAATCATTCCCAATGCTGTGTTGCCGCCCTCCATTGATGTGGTGGAAATCAGCCGTGGCCGCAGTCGCAACAGTGTCCGCACCGTCAGCAAGACCAGCCTGTTGCTTTCCAGCCCAGCCCCCTCCCGTGCTTCTTCTAGAGCCTCTTCTTCTAGAACCACTTCCTCGAGAGCCTCCACCATCACCTCTGCCTCTCGCTACAAACCTCCCAATCTGTCTGACAGCTCTTGTTGGAGCAATTCTGAGTCCTCAGAGACCTTGGTATCTGAATCCTCGACCATTTCCAGCAGCAGCACCCCCAAACAGAAGAGGCCACAGGATAGAGATGGCCCTACTAAAGAGGACAAAAACACTGTTCAATCCTCCATCGGCAAGAAAACAAAAAGCACCTCTAATGGAAAGGTCATTATTACAGAAGATTTGGTGAAAAAAGAGGGGTCGTTTGTGCGTAGCCTTTCTGTCATGAAGCCTAAGAGGGCTCCACCTCCTCCAAATCGCTCTTATTCCCTTCATGGTAAGATGAAGCGACGGTCACGAGATCTGGCGGAGGTTACAGTCATTTCAGGGGAAGCCTCAGGTGAGGAAAATGGAAAAAACAAATCTGGATCTTCTCCCATGCCTTCAGTAATCATTGAAAGCCCTGGATACAGTGCCGACACCAGTTCTCTGGAGGACTCTACTGGTTCTGTGTCATTCAGTCCCCTCAGATCCCAGCTGCAGGCACTAAATGCAAAAGAAGCTGCGAAGGTTGTTGAAACTGTTTCCAAAGATGCCTCAGAAGAAAAGCAGAAACTACTGCGGGATAATAAGCTAAACAAAACAGTCTCCCCGTCCAGTGGCTACTCAAGCCAAGATGGCACATCTACACAGCTTCCTAAACAGCCCTACAGCTCATCTCCAAGGCACAAGAGAGGCATCTTAGCGAAGCTTCAAAGGTTTTTTCCTGGGTCCACTGCTGCTACAACTCCACCACCTCTCACAAATCCAGAGGCTCTGGAAAACATAAAATCTACAGAGGATCTCAAACCTGACACCTCAGTCGATACTGCCAGTGTCAGTCCTTCTGTAAGGACCCTGATAGACCTCTTCAACATCCCTCCACCACCTAAAGTTCATGCACCTCCACCTCCTCCTCCAGAGGTATGGGCTCATAGCAAGCGTTCTATTGAATTGCTACTGGGACCCCCAGTACCTGATAACACTCATGCTATCATAAAAAAGAATCCAAAGGACAGAAGACAACAGAGGAAGTCTCCTTCTACATTTACAGATGGATCTGTGCAAAGCTTGGTGACAGAAAGAAAACACAAGAATCCAACTGTAACAGTGGAATCTGTTAATGGATCCCTACATGTGTTGGAACCAAAGAAAGTTAAAGAAAGTGGGATTTTGAATGTTGAGATTCACAAAGAGAAGAATGACAGGCTGGCTGAACAGAATGTTGATTTGAAAGGAAACAGAATAGTGACAGAAAAAGATGAGAAAGTAAGAGTAAGTGACATATTAAATGGGATGTTAGCGAAGGCTGTAGAGAGACGTGAAGAAAGGCTGACACCATTAAGAGAAGAAGAAGCCAAAAAGACACTCACACACACCACAGATAACATGGATACATTAACTGCAATATCATTACAACGCATTCTTCCATCTCCCTCTCCCCCAGTGCACAATCCTCCCAAACCCCCAACTAAACAGACTACAGAGTTTACCTCTGTCCCATCAGCACAAGTTGTTTCCCCCGAGTTGTCTTGGCCCCCACCACCTCCACCAACAGGTATGAGTGCTCCTGATGAAATGGATTTCCCTCTTCCGCCTCCCCCAGTGTTTAGTGAGGAGGAGTTAGTCTTACCTGTTCAGGTGCCACCAGAGACCACGATTAGTAGTGGTGACTCTCTTTGTACAACTACGTCTGTTGTATCTGTGGTGAAAACACAATGTGTAAGGGTGACCACAGAAGCTGAACCACAGAAGCCCAGTACATCCCAGGGGAATGTACATAAACCCCTGTATATCCCACCTCCCCCATCATATACAGCTCCCCCTCCACCAACTAAAGCAGTATCTCCTCTTACGGTTATAAAGGTCTCTCCTCTGCAGCCTGAAGAGGTTTCTCCTCCTCCACCACCTAAAGAAGTCTCTCTGCCACCACCTAAAGAGCATCCCCCCCCATTACCTAAAGAGGTTCCACCTTCGCCACCTAAAGAAGTCTCACCGCCACCACCTAAAGAACCTTCTCCACCGCCTAAGGAGGTTTTCCCTCCTCCACCTGAAGAGGTTCCTCCTCCGCCATGTGAAGAAATCTCGCCTCCACTACCTAAAGAAGTATCTCCTCTACCATCTGAAGATGTCTCCCTTAGACCACCTAAAGAGTTCTCTCTTCCCCCACCTAAAGAGGTCTCTCCTCCACCTAAACAGGTTTCTCCTGTGAAGCCCAAGGAGTCTGCTCCTCCTCTGATTCAAGCCCCTCTTCCATCTGTTAAAGATGTTTCCTCCACACTGGTTACAGTGGTATCCCCTTCACCAGTTAAAGAGGTTTCCCCTCTGCCTCCTCAAGAAGTCACTACTCTATCCACTGAAGAGGTTTCTCCTCCATCTTCTCAAGAAAATGCCCATCAGTCTCCTGAAGAGGCAACAACTGTTATCAAGCTCACTCCACCGCAAAGTATTCCACCTCCACCACCTCTGATGTCTCAGCCCCAGTCATCAGAGACTGATCTTCCACTGGAGAACGTCCCAGCCGAATCTGAAACTAGCCCAGTGTCATCTAACAGTATTCTCACTCCCCCTCAGAGTATTCCACCACCGCCGCCCATACAGCTTCTCCACCAACCTCAAGTCTCTTCCCCAAATACTGATGGTCTAGTAACCCAGGAGGCCCACCATTCACCACCACCTGAAGTCTCTATCCATTCAGCTCTTGAAAACTCTCTTCCAACAGAAAAGGCTCGAGACCCTCTTCCATCTCCACCTGTAAACATTTCCCTACCTCCACCTTTACCTGTGCAGGGTCTTGCCAGTATTAAGCTCCAGCCTAGTCCTGCAAGCACAGAAAACCAGCCACCAGAGCTGACCTCTGCCCCTGTTGTGCAGGAGGAACCCACTCCAATCGTCACCCCCTCCCTTCTGCAGATGGTCAAACTGCGGTCTGTCAGTAGCAGCCCTGAGCTTCCTGAAGCACAGGAGCACCCAGAGACTGAGGTCACAATGGGCACTCAGCAGCCCAGCAATCAGATCCCAACCTCATCTCTCAGTGGTGAGGCTCCTCAGAAGCCCATCAGAAAGTCTCTGATCATGACCTCTGCCACATCCACTTCCCCACCTGCCATAATTACTTCACAACCATCTCTGCCCACACCCCAGTCTATTGTGGTTCCACCTGCGTCTTCATCCACAGTCCTCTCCCCTACCAAAAAGTCTCCTTCTGTCATGACCGCCTCTCCTTCCATGAACCTACAGGAGGCCATCCGCCTCAGAACAGCAGCCAGATCATTAGGTCCCACTGCATCTCGCCTCAGCTTGCACTCACCAACATCACCAACAGATCTCCATAAGTCCCCCACCAACACAGCAAGCTTTATCTTCTCCAAGAGCAACAAGAAGGTGGTGATTGAGACCAAGCCAGCACCGGAGACCAACACAACCATACACAGGAACCTAGAGGTTTTTTCTGGAACAAAAGGGCTGATTGAAGGAGAGTCTGTGAAGAAAGAAGTGAAGGTACCACCACCTGTTGCAAAGAAACCCAAAACAAAGGGAAAAGAGATTGAGACCAGTGAAGGGACAGAGCAAACTGCAGGACAGGAAGCATTGCAAGAGAGTGTCATGGGTAAGAGAGATTATTCACTATAAATAAAGCACATTAAAGTTAAACTTGAAATGATGTGATGATTCAGTTCTTTTGTTTCAATCAAAGGTATAAGGGTAAGTGCCTATACAGCAACATTAGTGGCTCTACAATGCTAACATGGTCAAAGTCTGTTAAAAACCAAAGTCTTGAGTGGATGAAAAATGATTACATTTCATCCTGAGGGGGGCATGAATGTCTGTTCAAAATGTCACAGGAATCTATTATTATTTTGCACAACTCATCTTTACTCAGTTCAACTAATTCTGACTTAATTCCCCAGATGCAGCAGAGAAATCAAATGGGACAGCAGGTACTGTTGAAGGAGGAGGGACACCGTCTACATGATTAAGACTGAAGGAAGGGAAGGACTGGGAAGGACTTATTAATTATAATGAATTTGCAGCAAGTTGTGTTTGTAAGACAAGAAACTGGATTTGTTGGTAAGATGCTAATTCCAGAGATTTGGAAAAGTTATGGACTTTTAAAAAAAATCCTTCAAATTTGATATTAATGGTGTGGGTCTTAATTTACTCATTGTGCATTTTATTAAGTAAGTACAGTATGTTTTCTTTTGCCAGAGGTCATCTAAGCTTTGCAGTTACAAGAGATGGGAATATACCGCCCTCTAGTGTCAAATAATGATTGTATCACTTATGTCCTGCTGAATCAGAGCTTTAGTCAGTACTTGTAACAATGGGACTTCTGGGCGCTGATCTGTAAATATAGCAACATTTTGTATATTTAACATATCTCTTAAAGATGGACCTTTCCTACAGAGTTCTGTTTTGCATTTTCCCAAAAGAAATTCCACACCAATTATATTTGTTAAAAAATATTAATTATTTTAAGTTATTTTCATGTTCAGAGGAAGGTCACTACAGACAGAATGCCTTCTTTGCAATGCTGTGTTAAACCCCAGTATCATTTAAATCACATTTGTGTGTATAGCTCTTAATCATACCCAAATATTTGTTCTTGTCAAAAAATCCCACCTATCATTTGTTGTGTTTCAACCCCATCTATGTGTTTCACAATTAATGTCATAAAAACAATGTCCAGACATGTAAAGCAATGCTAGTCATTTTCTGAGCACATTTTCTGCTGCTTTTAGTTACTGATATTGGAGATGTTGCCCTTCCTCACAATTAGGGCTCAAACAGTGGGATATTTCTGTTGAACTTTAATATATTTCAAAGTTTGTTTCAGAGACTAATGTAATAAATGATCATTCATAACAGAAAGAATAAAGATTTATGGACCGATAAATTTGTCATACTTTACTTTTCCCCTGACACTTGCATGAAATCTTATTTCGGCCCTCAGCTCTTGGACCTCACATCTGTGTGGCTCAGTATGATAAAAACACAAGTTTGTAGTTTTAGACATTTCCCATGTTTTTGACACTTGTACGGTAATTGTCAGGAGTAATCATATTGATATACCTTAATTGATCTATGCCAGTTATTAGGATTCATAATGCTACAGATCAATCACTCTCAGATCAACATCAGTTGCCGAAGTTTGGCATGCAAAGTTTTGTTTGTTTTCATAGAAGTCAGGTCATAGTCAGGTTATGACAGAAGAGTCCATCAATTGCATTTTCATGTTTTTATTGAAATGGGTCAGTATATCCAACCTGTTATGGGGAGATACAATTTTTAAAGTAGGGTACCGATTGATTGATTGATTAAACTAATACTACCTCCATGTGAAATACCAAGTCATCTCCCTGTCATTTACTAAATCTTTGTCCTCATCCTTCCACTCCACCTCAGAGGCTATCATCCTCTCATCCTCTTCACCTCTGCCTGTATGCTTCCAGTTTTCCTCTCCTTCAGGAACCAGTGGCTGTAACGCTCTCTGTAGACTGGCTGCTGATGGTAACATCTCACCTTCCTTCTGATCCAAATGGATCACCTGCTGTACATCAGAGATCTCATCCTCTCTTCCTTCTAAACCCTCTTCACTCTCTGAAAAATCCTCTTCTACGAAATACCCTGACCCATCCTCTTCAAACTGATTTGACTCCCTCACTTCAGACTCGTTCTTTTCCTCCATTAAGTCCCTCTCCTTGAAACCTAACTCCCCTAAATCAGGTTCTGTCATCACTATGAGATTAACCCCACTTTCTTTTTCATCTTCTTCAAGCTCCTCCTCGTCCTCAGCATCATTGTCATCATCATCATGCTTTATTATATCCACACTTCCCCAAAGGTTCTCATGACTTTGCAGTACATCAGTGTATTGACTGATTGAGGCCTTGTCTTCTCTGCTCATGCTCACTGAGGAGGGACTTATGGGTAGAAAGCCAACTTCAGCTGTGTATGGCTGATCAGAGACCAGCAATGACCCACTGCTGGCAGAGCCTTCAAAAATGTAGAGATATAGACATTTTAATGATAATAGCTAGAGATCCCACTTATAGTGCAAGTTAAGCCACAACATGTCCAATTGGTCAGAGTAGCAACATGTGCATCCCCAAAATGTAATCAAGACAAGAAAATAAAGACTGCTACATACCTTCCATCATGGCTCTCCGTGGTTTGGAAGACACACACCGTGAATCACAGCATGCACATATTGAATCGTCACCAGTAAGGGCCTTCCACCTATCATTACACATGCACAAATACACTGAATCCACTTGAAAAAGGTAGAAATTAAAAATCTCCTACGGTGCTGAGACAGAAGTTAACACACAGCCTGACCTGTTCCCTTTGAAGGTGCATGACTTGTGTGCAGGACCTAGATCCTCAGATGTGACAAATAATTTGCAGTGAACATTGACCTAAAAATGCAAAAATGGGTAAGTTACAGGTAAAACAGTGTGAATCCAGAGAATTATAGTACCCCATGCTCGCCTCTGTGTCAGGGTCAGAAATGAACTGGAAAGCCTTTAAGGAAAACCTCACGGTCCTGTCCGTCCGAGAGATGAACTGAGAGGCCCCAGGGTCCCTCTTACTGTCCAGCATACAACTGTGGATGACAACAATAGGACACTAATGTCCGTTAACTGCAAATCAGGACATCAAGGGTAGAACCAAAGATTTTAAATACATTACTCCCTGTAATACTCACCCAAAGTTGTCAATGATGATGTATTTAAGGGATGATTTAGAGCCACTAGATGGTGTTGCGTAGCAGCTGTTGATGTACAGTTTTCCACCAACTGGGAGATGCGGAGCAGAGACCTGGAAATTAACCGTCTTTCCAAGCTGGTAGACCTGAGACCTGGCTGGTCTGCTCCACGATTCTAAGAGTTTATCAACATATATCACATCAAAGATATTTGTAACATACAAAAACTATTTTTTGTGCTGATAACTGAAGCAGCTTTTAATCTCTGCGACCCACAGTTCTTCAAACGTACCGTCCATCAACTCGATCTGGAAGTCATTTGGGCTTCCTTTCAGCCTTTTACGCACAACCGCAGTTTTCCATGTGGGCTGCACAGTCAGCTGGTACACATAATGGTTCCTGGACAGGGTTTGAAGCTTGTAAATAGTGGAAATAGACACAGGATTCGTTGAAAATAACTAAGAGACAAGTCTAACCTTGGATAACGGCATTCAATGTTAACATCGATTCGGTGCGCTCTGCTTGGGAAACGTTTCGGCGAAGGTACATAGTGGAGCACGAATTTGTAGACCAGATACCCACGGGGCGACTGTTAAGAGTTCGGACATTGTGATTTCAACATTATGCAAGGAGAGTCTGGAAACACAGTGACACGTGTGGAAATCTTACCTGACGCACGGCATCACACGCGGTCAGGGGATACGTGAAGAGCAGGTCATCGTACGGTCTCAGCACCCCGTTGCTTTTGCAGGTGTTGCCTAATTTTAGCTCCTCTGCATCTGCGCCCAGACCGTAGAAAGCTGGTTTGACCCGCACGACAAAGTCAGACGTGGAGCAGGTTACAGAAACGTCTGGGACGTAAGCAAAGTCCGACTGGATCATCGTCCGAGGCTCCTGTGGACGCCCGGATCGAGGCGTTCCGCGTACAGAAGGAGGGTAGGGCCTCCGGGAACTGAGCTGAGACAATGAGGACGTGCTGCCAGGTAAGCCCTTGGTGGACTGTCTGTCGCCTGTTGATGACAGCTTGATTGGTTTGGTTTTTGGCGTACCCAGTTTGAAAACCTTTTTCCTTCTAGTAAATTGGGATTCATACGTGCGCACCGCGCTGTTGAGGAGGCCAAGTGATAAAACACTCCACATAATATAGAGATGCCACTTTGTTTTCATCGCAGCAGACTGACCTTCTGCCTTTCCCTTTTAGTCTGCGTGGAAAACCTCTGCTCAGTCACGGCTGGAGGTAATTAATGTCGACGATAAATTGGCAGCTTGTTACCACACAGGCGACGTTAGATTTTATTTGAGCAGTGGTCGTTGAGTTCTTGTGCCTCTTTTTGTGGAAAAAAAGCTAAAGCTGAAGAGAAATAAGTGGATTACTTCAACCTTTCATAATTAGAATAATTTAGATAAAATTATGGTAATAAGGAAAGGTTATAAAATATGGAATATTTAAAAATGATATATATTTTATAGTTGCAACGGAATCACAGGCTTGTGCCATTGTCACAGCCCTGAAGAGTTATATTGTTTGAAATGTTATTAGATAAAGATATATATGTGCTTTCAGACTGCATGTAAGAATGAAGTCTAAACATGAGGGAGGATCTTGTCTTGGACACTGCATCTGATCCCCCGGCTGCTGGTTTCAGACACCTGGGGTGTGACTTTGAAAAAAAAAAAATCCCTGATCTTAAAACACTAAATTCAAATAGCTTTAAAACCATATCAGTGGGCAGCAGCATAAATAATCTGTACAACAACAACAATAATAATAATAACCATGCAGAAGCTATTTGTCAGATGATGCCTGGGGATAAAAAGCAATAACCTGTACATAGTCCACTAGAAAGATTATTAATTATTCTTATACATGTATTCAACTGCCACTGTCCTTGTTGACATGAACCAACCACCAGGTTGACTAAATTTTTTAACAATGATACTGATTAGACGAGCAAGTTGCTAATCCTTTTATCATACAATATCTTTGACTCACTAAAGTTATTTTAGCAAAATTATTTCACGACTTTTAATATACACACCCCAGAAAAAAATGACCCATGTACAATAAGTTACTGGCTATTATTTGCATTGCTTTCACAGTAAGTTACAATATGTAGATTTACAGTAAATTACCAGGTCGCTGCTACATTACTTTCACAATAACAAAACACAGGCAAGAAACTAAACTTCAAACCACAAACATTCAGCAACAAATAAAAAACAAGCTGAAGTACAATATGTATGTAGACATTACTTTTTTATGACCATTTAACCTGCCACAAACAGTATCCTTACCCTTTGTCTTCAAAACCAGATATACTCCAAAAAAAAAAGGGGGGGGGGGGAAGCAATATTTGATAACAAACAGCAGCACTTCTACACTATGGCTATCATCATTCCTTCTACTATACATTTTATTATACTTTGTATTAGTTCGCATTTAGTTCCCCATATCCCTTAGAAACACTTTCGTTTGAGCTCAGCTTGATGTCTCCTGTTCAACTCTAAACGCTAAGAACACAAATTCTTTGTGTTTTTCTATTAACAAACTGAATGTTAGATTTGAAACTGAGCTCACTGAATGAGTAACAGGAAGTTGTATTGTAGTTGTAAGATTTGGAAAACGATTATGGCTAACCTGAGCTGTTGGAGGTGACTGTTTGATCCTGTGTCAACGTGTGCATCTGTCTGCTGCTAATCAGGACCTCTCGTGGTTGCAATTCTTGCGAAACCTATTTTATTGCTCTGTTGTATACCGCCATTGACTGTGACTGTGATCAACAGCTACTTCAGTCTGCAGTTTTCTTGAGGATGTCAGTCACATTCATGTTGGCAAATTTCCTTATTCCCTAGTTGGCATTTTCACTTTGAAACAGGCATTTTATATTGCATTATTTTGGAATTGTTCCTATCCAGACCTGCACTCTCCTTGTGCACTCTTGTAGTGTCGTCAGCCCCTGCCAAAAACAGACTGAAGAATGAATGAATGAATGAAAATTGCAATGAAATCACAGGTTTTTCTCCATTGTGACAAATTTTATTCACACACGTCAAATTACAAATTTACAATACATTAGTCACTGAATTGTCTATTGCTCAAGTTTCGACTTAGAAAAAAGTATTTACATATTATACATACAGTATGTAAACACCAAAGATGGCTGTAATGTACTTCATTTAGTGCAAGTGCAAGCCCAAGTGCAAGCCCTAAAATGAACACTATGAAGAAATATATTAGATTTTAAAGGTTTGTTTTTTTTTTTTAAATTTCAATAACTTAACCAATAATAACCTGTCAGATTAAACCAAGCCGTGTAAAGTGAAGATAAATGTCTCCTATATAACTTATCATAGAAAAACTGGACTTGAGTTGATGTTTTTCAGTCAAAATTCTGCAAAAGCTGCTCGTTTAATCACATTACAGCAATGTTGTCATTGTTTCAACAGGACCATAACCACATACTGTTAAGTATACATGTGTTTCCATAAGAAATTATAATCCCTTCCAAAGTGTGTTGAAATAAATAATAAATAAAAGTAGTTTTCTTCCCTTTGGAAGTCAAAGTGTGCCAAATGAAATGACTTCAAGGTTGAAAATGGTTGGCTTCATTTGTAAAAGCAAACATTCAGAAATCTCTACTGTGGCGATTGGCTGAAATGTTAAAGCACAAAAAGGCATGATAACAAACCCTATTCAGCAGCAAAAAGAAAAATGAATAACAAGCTCTACAGGAATCTCATCGTAACCAATCACACAGGACGTGTTTGTAAGGTAGTGATTCAGCCTCTGTGCAGGACAGACCAAGATCTGTCTTTTTCCTTTATGAAATGTTC
The DNA here is from genome assembly GCF_020382885.2 of Scatophagus argus. Lineage (NCBI taxonomy): Eukaryota > Metazoa > Chordata > Actinopteri > Scatophagidae > Scatophagus > Scatophagus argus. The sequence continues at coordinate 14,478,582 of NC_058507.1, forward strand.
TATAGGAAACAATACCACCTAACAAAATGCAGACATCCTAGTAGAGCTCCATACAATTCCAGTTAGTAGAACAGTGCTGGTACGTCCTTTATAAATAAGGGCTGATGGTGTACATTTCCTTCAGAGCACTTTTTGAATATAAAGTCACACACAGCTGACCTGTGGTATACATCAAAGTGGTAAGATATCCATTAAGGTTTAAATATAAATAGATCCCAGTGCAACAACAAAGAATGTATACTGGAAAGTGAAACCAAGAACAGATCCGAACCATGCACTGTAGCTCCACACTACCTGACAAAATGGACATTTTCAAACTGTATGCTTTTTAGCTTTGCAGTTTAATTGGGACACAGCTGGAGGCAAAGGACAGAAGAAAATACTTGGCTGACACTGGTCGGCCACTAGAGGGCGATGTGAACCTGAATGATCCAGCGGAGGGAGCTGGCATATGCTGGGCAGCAGTAGTGACCTGTGGTCTGTCCTCCCGATAGCTGGTGGTCATGTCCCTCGACAGTTGTTGGTGGTTGGCTCGTCCTCTGCTGCTACACGCTGCTCTTAAGCTCTGAAGCTTCAGACTCAGACTCGCTGTTAAAGGAAGGTCAGAAGTCACACACAACAGGACTTGGCTTGTCCAAACACGTTGAATAATGCTTGTCAACAAAACAGTCTGATTTAAAGGTCACATTTGAATTTAGCTCAGGTATACAGAGTGGAATCGTGTTTAGTATCTCACTGGTTTGTTCCTGCACGAGTCCCATGGCACAGCAACGGGTGTCTAGCTTTGTCTGGTTACCCCAAGTCAAGCATAAACTTCTGTGTTTTCAAGTGTTCACTATTTACTTACAGCATTTCCTGCAGTAGTTTTTGGTTCTCCCGCCTCCTCTCCTCATCAATAGGGTAGGTCTTCAATATCAACAGTCCCACAGCTATAAGAACCACGGGCACGGGAGAAACTAGCACCTTCAGGGTGAAAGCAACTGTCTTATTTTGTGAGCAGGACCCGGTTTCATAGCCGGCAAATCTGCGAAAAAATTGCAGATAGAGGAAGAAAGGTTGAACTGATGTGAGTACAGTTTGGAAAGACTGTTAAGTTAGGTGAAGAATTACGTGATTGTTGACCACATGACCACTGGACCGATGAGCTGCAACATGGAGCTAATCTCACATACAGTGTTGGAGATCACAGCCATGCTGACATAAAGTTTAAGCTAAAAACACAGTCCACATGGTCACAGATATGAGTAATAAAAAAAATGGATCAGTTAACTTACTTCAGACTGAGCGTAGAGATACCCAGAGAGACACCAGAGGCAAACTTGATGAAGAACACATAGAAGGAGTAGAAGACAGCTTCGTGACCACGGACGTCTGGGTACCTGACCTTGAAGTCATCCACTACGTCGGGAAGCATTGACCTGAAAGCACAAACACAACATGTAGATGAAAACTCAAGACACAATCTACAAAGTTCCATGTGTGTGTCCAGGAATGAGGTCTGCTCATGCTCACCAGGGCAGGAGGAAAGCTACTGCCACACTCGCACCTGCAGCCACTGAGACCAAGTAAGAAATGATCAGGTTGCTCTTGATGGAGATTATTAGGATCATGAAGGGTACTGCCCACTATAGGAGGAGACAGAAGGATGTGAGCAGATCATGACAACATATCCTCTTTGAATTAATGCAATACACAAGCAAGATTTTTTTTTTTTAAACTTACAATCATGCCAGTGTAAACTGCCATCTTCTTCCCAAACCGAGTCAGAAACCACTGCCAGAACGGGATGGTCAGAGTCCCAGAGAGCTGGAAAAGATGTGACAGAGAGCTGTCAGTACTGTAGTCTCATCAAATATCATTACGCAAGCTAGCAAAAATACAATTTTTATAGACATCTGACTGATGCTCAATTGTTCAACATCGGATTCATCTGAAAAATGTATCCTCACTATCTCACTGCTGCAGATAATGTATCTAGCCAAGGTCATGACCTCTGTATTTGAGGTTATGTCGAGGTTTCTGCCACCTCTTACTGTTTAATTCTGGTGGGAATGCAGAGTGTAAAAAGGGTCTTGGCTTGACTATGTCATATATCCTTTGGTGTCTACGATTTTACACAACCCATTTGAAAGAGAACGGTCATACAAAAACATCATGAAATACACATGTTGGTTAGTCATTCTTCTGACCAAACCAGGACAAAAAAATTAATCCACAAAACAATGCAGCATGTAGGACACTGCAATGCCTCAATATATCTAAAATGCTGGCTGAAGTCAAAATAATAACTGACCATTCATTATGATTAACATTAATTAAAGGAATTTGAAATCAAACAAAAGTTCATGGTGGGCTTCAATAACTTATGGAAAATGCAGAAACTGGAAAGAAAAGGGGAAGACTGCATGAGGAGGTCAAGGGACAAGGCTTTGTGTGGTCTTGACTTAACCCTGAAGGGGGCCAATGACCTTTGACCTCTGGGGTCAAACTTGGTCAACCAGTGTTAAATGACCACACAAGAAAACCTGCCAACTTAGCAGCCTAGGAAATAACATAAACATAAACTGTGGGCAAGTACAATAGAAAAGATTCCTTCTCTCTCCTCTCCAAATATGACATGTTGCCCAAAAATGTTTCCACTCCTAATCAGAGGGAAACGCAACAGAGCAGAAAGTAGCAAGATGAGGAAGGAAAGGAGGGTGCAACCAATGCTGGCAGTTCCCATACTGGCACACAAGTGCAACAAAAGCTCCACTGTGAGCATGTCTCTCCCTCCATTTCCTGCTAACGCCATGTGAGCGTGTGACTGGAGGACAGGTTCCCAGGAGCCCAAACAACACGTCCTCTCACCCTGAAAATCTGTCCTTTTCAGCCCCAGTAGCATGCGTCTCCTCACGTGAGGGAAGCCCTCAGAGTGCCGGCTGAAAAACCAGCAAAACTGAGGCAGATTGCGCCGATGTCCTCTGAATCTCATACTGACTCGAGCTTTGAGAAGAAAATGAAGAATCCCGAAGTGAAAATCGGAAACACTCACCATGATGACCAGGAGAATATTCTGGAAGTCATTCCTATGGCCGAGAGCGTAGGTGATGAAAAGGGCAAAATTTCCTTCCAAGAGCTGTGAGAGACAAAGAAGAGCTGTTTTTAGGCAAGCTACAGTTACAGATAAAGGAACAGTTCAGATATACAGTATTATTGGTTGTTTAATATGCACAAAAGCTGCCAAAGTTTTAAAACAGGAGTTTTTGGACAGAGTTAGGCCAGTTCTTTTCATTTGTTTCCAGTCCTAATGCTAAGCTAAGCTAACTGACTCCTGGCTGTATCTTCAGTTAAGGGTCAAACATGAGAGCGCTGTCAATTTTGTGTGATGAGAAGCTAGTTCACAAAATGTAAAATTTTTATGAGACACGTAATGAAACACAGTATTACCATGAAGGCCAGAGAGGTGAAGAGGAAGCCGATGACCAGTTTGATATACGGTCCGTGACTCATCACCATGCACAGGCCTTGACGGAAGGTGAGCAGCTGGGATGTTTTTTGCCCGCTATCTGTAATCCAACAAAGATAAGACAGCTGAAATGTGATGAACTGTGCCCAACACAGAGGGGTGATGATCAGTAACTATGTCCTGGTATGTATCTCATTTGTGCGTGGAAGAGATTTCTGTCAGAAGGGAGAAATCACATTCTGACATTTTTGTTTGGAGGAGGCAAAATGTTTCCCAAGGCCAGCTGATACTGGCTAAAAGCATTACTGTTTTTACTGTTTTGTTATTTATTCATTCATTACTCAGATCAGCAAATGATTTTATAACAAAGACATAAAACATTGGTGTTAAAGTTCAAGTCTTTTTTTTTTTTTTGTCAAGTTGAGTGCTCAGATTCATGACATTAAACTGGGACTCGAGTTTGACTCCAGTCCCAGTTTAATGTCAAGCTCTGCTAAAAGATCCACAACAGTATCAGAGAGATGAGAGCTTCTCTGGTCACTTCATAGATCCATACCTTTTTGCTCTTTTACACCGAGAAACAAGACTGCGGCACACAGGATGTAGATGATGCAGATGACTCCTGAAGCAGTAAGGTAAGATTGTTTCTAAAGACACAAAAGAGAGCATTAGCTTGGACTATGATGTAAACACTGCACCAAACAGGTATGATTATCTGACACAAAGCAAAAGACTCACCGTCTCATCCAGTGTAAGTCTGGACATGTTGGTTTTGGTTGTATTTGTCCCGTTTATGTTATCAGGACAATCAGGGGCGCCTCCTACAATCTGTCCCGGGATTGCGGTGCCCAGGACTGTGCCCAGCACCTCCACCATCATACCTGAGAGAAGCACAGAAATGGATCATCAGCACACGGAGAACAACGCACATGTAAAGCCTTTTGATCACATGGCGGCGCTGACGTACGATAAGCGGTGGCAGAGTCCCTCTCTTTCTGGTCTCTGCTGATGAACATGGTGAGGGCCGAATATGGCACATGGAAGCACTGCAAACATAGACAAACACACAGTTATTCTCATGTACGCGCATAGCGACCAAGAGGAAAGCACTGAGAGGAGTGTCGACATGACAAACTGACCGTCTGCATTGACTGGAAGAGGCAGTAAAATATCAGGTACCAGATGACCTTCCCTTGTTCAAAAGGAGGCACGTACCAGATCAGGAAGTAAGTCAGCACAGCGAACGGAGTGGAGAAAATGATCCTGGGAAGACAGGAGGATCGTTAGGCGACAGTATAATGAGGGCAAATTTCTAAAGATGATCTGACATGTTTTCAATAAGCAAACGTTTTCTGTTTTTATTCAAAGATGCTTTTCTACTCTGAGTCACCAACACTGTGCTGTTTAGCCTGAGACGAAAAGTGTGCCCAGCCTGCTGTTTCCCCACTGCTAACCAGTGTGTTTAATGAATCCTGCCAACTGTTACTGTAGCTTTACCCACTTTTCATTTTCCTCCCTTGCAGTCTTTTCAACTTTCTCATGCCGCTTTGCGAATAATCCCCTTAATCCTGCCTTGTTAGAGCTCGCTCTTGGAGAAAGGGCTCTGTCTGGGCTGCGTGGGGGGGACCAGGGAGGGCTGGGCTCTCTCACCCCTACTCAGTCTCAACTGCCTTTTCCTCAGCTTTGTATGGCCTCCAGGTGACCTCAAAGCTGGTACCACTTTTGTTTAAACAGACACCAGTCCAGCTAAAACCTTTTTGTTTACACAAGATCCGACAGGTAAAACTCAGTAAACCATTGCTTGTTGGCACTGACGCAGGAGTAAAAGTCAATTATTCAAATAGTCATTTAACAGCAACAATTTGAAGACATCACCTGATTTATTTTCTAACATTTTACAGGCCAGCAATTAAATGAAAAAATAGAAAACATCAGCATTTAGTTTCATCTGTAAAGCTGTATAGTTTGAATTCACTGTGCTGCGGGGCTATGAAAGGACAGCGAATCTAACATTCAAAAATCAATATTTTGCTTCAAGTTTTTCTTTCTGAGCAACAAGAGAGATAAGAACTGACACGCTATGAAGACGTTATCACTGAACAAAGACGGACAGACAGATGTTTCTTCACTGAACACATCTGCATTTGACCACTCTTCATGTAAAACATTGCACTAAGAAGGAGAAGCAGTGAGAGCGTGAAACTGTCTGCAGATTCTCATCTACCAGCTGCTTGTTTCACTTCAAACTGAAAAGCTACACAGGCTACAGACGACCACGTGCATGTTGCCTTTTTTTAACATTGACCTCCAGTATTTCAACCAAGGGTGCTTTGTGACCTAAGATAACCTCCCTCTGCTGCTGCCAAACCTCAAACTGTCTCGGGAACACACCCACACACACACACACACACAGACACGCCCCTACAGGTTTGAAGCTGATGGTGTGGTGTGGGTTGGACCAATCACAGCAGAAGCTGGTGAAATACCCTGCCCCCTCCCCTCACAATGGCAGCTTCCACAGCCGGCATTTCTCAAATACCCACACGATGCTCGATGATGAAAATGTCACAATATGTGACAAGAAATGATCACATCTCATTCCTTCACACACACACACACATTTTCAGAAAGTCGGGGTTATCTTTTTGTATAATCTGACCTCCTGCATGAGCTTGACTGTCATCATTTCACAGTCATGCTATCTTGGCTGTAATTTATAAAGCTGTGCCTTTGAATTACACACTTTTACATCCTACACATTTCCTTGCTTCATGCAGAGCTTTCAGCGCTTAAGTTCTAAATATAAAAGCACATATTTGGCCTGCAAGGAGCTGAAGCCAATCCGAGCATGCTTTTGGCAGGATGGCGGGGGGGGGGGGGGTCACTGGTCACCAGTCAGTTGCCAGTGTATCAAAAGGCTAACACACAGCCAAACACATTCACTCTCACATAGGGCTGACAATATACTGTGCACTCTGCTGTACTGGTTATTATACTGATTTATAGATCTCAAATATCTTTGGTTATTCGATTTTTGTAGACAAATCAATTCAGTCCCATACAGGAAATTAAAGGTACCCTGTGGTGTTTATGACCACTAATAGCACTGAGACGCAAAGTTGACTCTGCCCCCATTTTGTTTGCTGTGTTTAATGCCAAGGACACGGGTGATACAAAATATACCTTTTCCAACAGTTTCACACTATTCCACTGAACTAAAGGTGGAGGTAATACACCAGGAATTACTGCAGTGTGCCATGAAAAGAAAGAAGACCACTTCTAGCAAATGAACATGGATTGGAACCTGCCTAGCTACAACAAAATGCAAAGTCAATTTAGAAAAAAGAATTACATGTATCATAACCGCAAGTTAAAACAGCTGGTAGAATCCCCCACACATCTGCATCTAGAAAAAAGTGAAAAACTCAAACAAATGCTACTGCATTAAAAAGGTTACACTCATAGGTTTATTACAATGCACAGTTTTTCATACAGAAAATCTCATCACGATCTTTCTCAGTAGCCACTTCAGCCCGGTTGCCGTGGTTACTGCTGAGGGCTCATAAGACGGTTTTTGTCCGCACATTTGCCTCACATTTCTCACGTTACTCAGTATCCTGTCCGCTCATTTTCAGTATTTCCTTATTATTGCTCAATATCCTGTTTGCTTTGTGAGCCTGTCCTGAAATAATATGCAGTTGTGAGATTCAGACACCTACCAGGGCATCATGCGGCCGATGGCCGTCCATCTACTCTGGCTCACCAGGAAACCGACCGTTGGGTCTGTGATAGCATCCCAGGCCCGCCCCACAAACAGGATGATAGAGGCATGGAAGGGATCCAGCTAAAGGGAGAAAGCGGGGAAAAAAATGAGTGCGACATAAAACCAAAGGGAGGAGGATGCCAAATACTACCTCATGTGGCACTGCTAGGGAATGAGTGAAAAGAGCCACAACCCCAGTGAGGTAATGGAGACACTACTGTGTCATTTGTTTAAGAACAAAGTAGCATTTAAAGCCACTGTAATTATCTCATCTCTTGAGCTAATTGTCTTTATTTAAGTTCCTATTGTGTACAGTGGAAAAGTCTAATTTGCTAACAAAACAAAGCAGCGGGAGTTCAGGTTAACGCGCTTGACCGGCTCCTGCGGGAGGCTGTTAAACCTGACCCGAAAACTTAGAAAAGTGAACACAAGCTTTGGCCCCGAAGCTAATCTGTGTGTGGATGCATGTGAGTGAGTCATCAACTAGCACTCTGCTGAATAAACAAATGGATGACAAACAAAAAAGCTTGTTAGTCTTTGTTTTGTTGTCTCCTTTTTCCCCCCTGTGTCAAAGATATATATGTTTCTGTGTCTCTTGTCAATCACCTGAGCCACATCCAGCAGGTAGATCTGGAGGAAGAAGCCCAGAGCAGTGCCCGTGATCTGGTAGGGAGCCCCGCCGACGGCATAGCACAGTTTGTTCCACACAGACAAACGGTTTTTCTGGTCCTTTGGCTGGAACACAAACAGAAGGGAGACGTGTAATGAAGTTAGTGCATGTGAGCGTAAACAGTGACATACTCATACTCCCAGGGGAGCTATGAACGAAGGTAAAATGATGAGGGTAGTGGTGCGCTATATGATCATTATCTACAGCTCTCTCCTGCAGTCAGGTGCTCATTTAATCCCTGATTTGTGCTTCAGCTACTCTCATTCATCCCTCTGTCAAAAGCTCAAAAACAACCTGTTACCATGAGGCACTGAGATTGGCTAATTTCCCTCACCCCACTTCTCGAAACGGCAGATTAGAAACAAATCCCCGGTAGTGTTGTGGTGTGGGCCTGTGTGCTGTAGTCAGACAGCGATGTAAAAACAGTGCATCATCAAGACTCGAGCACTGCCATTGGCTCTAGCAATGGGATGATGGAGGTAGTGTGACACGCTACATTACAGGCGAAGTAGCTGACAGCAGTTTAGAGTTGTATCACATCCTGCAGCCAGTCACCTGAGTCAGGCTGTACTTTCCTAATTAAATGAGTCAGTGTTTTGTCTAGAAATATCTGAATACAGTCAAAACAGCCATTAAATTTTTTCCATGTAGAATGAGAACAGTTACTAAAATAACTGATTATCAAAGCTGCTGCCAGTTGCTGTAACGACTGTCGAGGTGGACTCTCCTGATAAGGCTGATTAAAAAAAAGTGAGCACAGAACAAACGTGATGCGGGAGCTACTTTAGAGTATGGATAAATAAAATTCAATGCTGTCACACTTTTTCATATAAAAACACCAACACCTGTGAGTCATTGGGAGGCTATTATATTATAAAATAATATAATTGCCAATTTGAATCCTTTAAAGGCTTTCACGTCGACTTAAAACACACAGAAATCTCTGGGTAAGCACTGAAAAGGTTGTCCGAGATGCTTTTTAGCATTACAAAAGTCATGACTGAATATGCACATATTCGAGACTCTCAAATGAAGTGTCTCATCGACCATGCCTCATTCAGCTCTGGAGCTGAAACGTGTAAGCACGTCATGTATCTGCCGAACATCTGTCATCACCGGGCAGATATTAGATATGTACACAGCATATTAGACAAGGCTGTAAAGCTCAAACCACAAAATAAATTCCAAAATTGTAAATTTAGCCTTGAGGCGGTCCCTTTAAAGCCGGTAGGCTATGTCAGCCTCACAAGCAGCAGCTGCCGGAGGACGGATCGGATGGACAAAAGGAAGTAACGTGATAACCCACTTTCAATTTAGGCGCCTTTTCGGACCAACACAGAAATCATTTTAATAAACCCAATAAAGCCAAACGACTGCTCTTACCTTTGCTTTCTTGATCTCTGTGCTTATAGGTCTGACTGACAGTAAAGTGGCCGCGTACGGCTCCGCTCCCTTCCCTCGTGCCATAGTGCTTTCAAAATGACGATTAGCGCGCGTCTTTTTCTAAGTGTTTCGTCTCTTACTGTCAGAGGAAAGGGCGCTTCACAGCATCCTAGTGTCTCCGTCGGCGCTCTTATCGCGCTCCACGATACGACTCTTTCATTCTACTACGTCTCCATGCCGTTTTATCCTGCTGTGACGTCACTATCGCATGTTCCCTTTTCGACCGCCTGACTTTTTTTCCTTTTTTTTTGTCTAAGGACGTTGTTACTGCTCATGAACTTCCTCTGGTGGCTTTCTTTTTATATCAAAGGGCAGAGTTGGCGGAGACAAAGAGATGCGGTCAGGTCGAACAGTTTCCAGCAGCCTGATAGTCGATTTAAATTAAAATGTTATATGAGTCACACCGTAGACCTTTTAACTCAACAACTGCACAATATCACGATGCATCACAATTAAAGCTTCAGTAACCATCAGTTATGCATAACCCATTGGAATAACTTTTGTCAAACAAACCGCAAAATACTGGAAATGAGCCAGTTCAAAACAGTAGAAGAGAAAACTGCAACTATTTGGGCAGCTTGTGTGAGCGCTTACTGCTGAAGAACACTTTTCTTCTTCACTTTTCCTTATGTTTCTGTAACTCAGCAGTGAAAAAGGGGCCGCTTTGTCTCAGTCATGCTTTGAAACAACAGACTCAAATGAACATTTATTTTTTCATATGGAAGTTACCTTGATATCTTGTCCTGTGTGTGACGTGTCATCAGAGGAAGTCATCACTCATAGGTATAACTGTAAGGAGTGGATCATGAGTGGCAATGTCCTCTCCGTGTGTGATTTTACTATATTCTATATTGAATCTGGGCGCTTAGTGGGGGCTTTACCAGGTTATGATTTCACTTTCACTTTTGTGAGGCTGAAAGATTTTCAAAATAAAAGCAGCTCAGTCACTGAGATCATTACATACATTACTGTTTTATATGTTTATTTAAATAACCCTCTGTGGGTTCTTTGTTCCTGCTTCCAAATTTTAATGTACACAAACACACAGCTTGTCTCGATTTGCATATACATTTCAAACATCAGAGAGAAAGAAAGTCCCCTGAAAGAAAACGTGCACTACCTCCTCTTATTCTATCATATCAGTTCAAATGTCCTCTGTTAAAATCGGTGAGGAAGAGTGTAGAGAAACTGCGACTCATGTTCACGACTTTCCACAGAATCATGATAAAAACCCATACTAACCATCTCACTCAGGTGACAGCATTCTAAGTAAAAACTAGTAGTGCTGTTCTAAAGTAGCTACGGCTGTTTTGGAAGACACTGTGGTATTAATATCACCCCGGGTTTCCCCCTTCATGCTACAGTGAAACAAAGCACACATGCTTGGTTTGATGGAGTTATGGTGAACTTAACAGGTCTTATGACATACAATAACCTAAAAGACCTTAATCCTGCAGATTTGTTTCCAGCAAGGGTGGAGGTAGCCGGCAATGGAATGTAACTAAGTACATTATTCAATTGCTGTAGATCTACTTCAATACACTTCAAAAATACTTGTACTTCACTTCCATTTTATGTTGCTGGGGTTTTTTTATGTTGTTTTTTTTTATGTCTGCATTTTGGAGGCAAATATTGTACTTTTTCCTCCGCCACCTTTATTTGATAACTTTAGGTACGTTGCTGATTGCATGATACATAAGAGTCAAATAAATTTAAATATATATAAAACACTCATTCCAGTAATAAGAAAAAATGCTGAATGTGGCATCAGTTAATTGGCCAGGTCGATAATCAGTCCACCCCTTCCATACAGTACATACATAAAGGTATATATGTAAAACTTACTTTTACTTGTACTTTTGACACTTAAGTATATTTAACACCACATACTTCAAGACTGGTTGACTTCCACTTTTTGAGTAGTTATTAAAATACTGGACGAAGCCAACCTTTGCAGTTTATGTAAATGACTAACTATAATTTGGATCAGCATTTTTTCTTTATCTTTTGAAGGCAGTTTTTGTACTGTCCAATTTTAAAATTACTCTACAGATTGTGTATGCTCTAAAGTGAATAAGTGAGAGTCACTTGGCTAGTAAAAACTGCTCAGCACAATCACTGGGACAAAGCTGCCACCCACGGAGAACCTGCTGGAAAACAGCTAACGGGAACAGCCTCATACTGTTCTGCCAGTGGTCAGTTTGTCATTTCTGCCAATATTTAACTTTTGTATCATTTTATGTTTTATGTCTTAGATTACAGGCTCCTGAAGCCTTGTGATTAGTGATTTGGGACTATATTTATTTGACCTTCAAACTCACATTTACAATGAAAGCCTCACCACAGAACCATAGAAATAAAACTGATTAGACTTGACATGACTAGATTCTCATTTTTACGTGAGCAATTTTCTTTTAATCCTTACTGAATAGAATATTAATCCAACGAAATTCCAGCAGTTGCTTCACTGTAATTGTTGTGCATATGAGAAGTAAGGAACTTGAAGCATGAGAGGTGTTTTCAGCGTTTTTACATCACCCACTAAGAACCTCTTGTAAATTTCAAATATTCATTTAAGTTCATGTAGGATAATCTTGCACATAAAACTACACTTGAATTCTTTTTAAAACTAACTTATCTCTGCTTAATGTTTAAAGGAGAAATTAACAAGTCTTTTTTTTTTTTACTTTATTGATCCCGCAGTGGGGAAATTTACTTGTCTTGCACAAATAACCACTTTATTTGTTTACTTCTTTCTCTGGGGATATTTGGATTGTGTCACATAGAAAACATTGTGTCTTTCAAGCAAAAGGTTTACAACATTTACTAAAACAAGCACCATGCAAATGTACAATGCAAATACCACAACAAACAAATGCTCAAGTACAGGAACAAGCCATGCATTCAAACTTTGTCTTACATAAACGTATTTAAGCCTGAGCAGCAAAATGTGCAAAATATAGCCAGGGTTGAAATACTGATTATGTCAGGGTCTTATTGTTATCACTACTACTGCACATTAATGTGAAATCAGCATTTTACTGTTACAGCTGTTACAGCCTGTTACATTCTGTTTCGTAGTTCAGTTTATAATTGTACACTATACAGTATAGATAAAAGTATCCAGACACCCCTTTATGGGGCTGTTTTTCAGAAGTTGTGCGGAGCCCCTTATGTCCACTGCAGGGAAATTTTAATGCTTCAGCATATCAAGACATTTTGGACAATGCTATGCTTCTAACTTTGTGGCAACAGTTTGGGGAAGGTCCTTTTCTATTCCAACATGACTGTGCTGCAGTGCACAAAGCAAAGTCCATAAAGACATGGTTGGATGAGTTTGGTGTGGAAGAACTTGTTTGGACCACACAGAGCCCTGACCTCAACCCCATCACAGGCCTTTGGAATGAACTGGAATGGAGATTGCAAGCCAGGCCTTTTGGTCCAACATCAGTGCCTGAGCTCACAAATGCTCTGCTGCATGAACGGGCCAAAATTCCCACAGAAACTTTCCAAAATGTTGTGGAAAGCCTTGACAAAAGAGTGGAAGCTGTTATGGCTGCAAAGCTGTCTATGTATTTAGAATGCAATGCCATTAAAGTCCCTGTTGGCTTAATGGACAAGTGTCTCAAGACTTTTGTCTATATAGTGTATGTCTTTTTATACACTGGAACAAAGTACTTATACATGCTGCTTTATCTTAACACTTGAATGTTCCATGTCTGTTCAGTTATCTTTCGCAAACAAATCGGTTCTGAGTAAGTTGCGAAAGAACTCTAAACTATATAAAACTGTCTCCTCTCTCAAATGAAAACTGAAAGAACGAAGTGAGTGATAGGGGGTTCCTCTGACAGTTATTTTTATAAAATGCATTTCCAAGCACAAAAGAAAATAATTTTCTGGAGTTTTAATAAATTTGGAGGAATATTTGGGGCATTGTTCATACCAAGAATACATGACAGAGGAGAGATGTTCACCTTTCCTTTTACTGCATCTCACTGGGATAATAAGTAGTCTGTAATTTATCTTGTACTTGTCTTGTTAGTGGTAAAGCAGCTAGTTGAGGCACATATCAGTCCACAACTTATCTTGAGTTTCAACCCAAGTCGTTTTCCCTTACTGTTTTACCTTCAGCTATATCTTCTTTCCCTGCTCCAGACTGACTTAGCCTCATTTCTCTATTATGTTATAGAAGTAAATCCTTAATCTGCAAAGTAAGAATTAATTAGTTAAACTTGAGTTAGCATCTGAAAAGAAGTGGAGAATTACAAAGTATCATAAAATGGAAATACTCGAGTTAAGTACCATAAAATTGTGCACAGTACTGAATAAATATCAATACTTCAATAGAGGTTGAAGGAAATAGGAACTAAGCAAGCAGGTTAAAACTTTCATCATGACGCCCTCTACTGGACACTACGGTAACATTAGAAAGGCTGTAGGAACACAACCGTCTGAAAACTGGACACTGGCGGTCTAACTGGAAAAGCTGATACAATTCAGCCTTTATCTTGTGCTGCTAACTGCTTCAGTCCTTATCATGTTTGCACATGATGAGCATGAATTAAGGCTGAGTTTGACTATACCATAATTCTCTGATACTGACTGACTGACTGAGGAAAAATTCTACCATTATTACGTGTATTTGTGTATTATGCAGCAACTTTTATGATATTGTTATTGTTGTGTATGATTGTAACAAAGTATATTTATATTTGTAAATACTGCATAATTCTGATACAGTAATGAGTTTTTCCATCCTACTTTAAACTTCTATTTCAGAGAGAAATATTGTACTTTTTAGTCCAGATTTTGCTGATGAGACTTTTGTTTTGAATGCAAAACATGTTACTTCTTGATTAGTATTTTTACACTGTTGTAATTCTGCCTTTTTAAAATAAAGAAGTCACTCACTTCCTCCACCACTGAGCCATTCGTCACAGTATCCTGAGTAAAGAGATGCACTCTTTGGTTATTTACATGAAGCAAACAGCAGGTGGCAGCCTAACTCAACCCCTGAGTGCTGCAGTGAGGTAGTGGTTACTCTCACTAATCAGTCGAGGGCTGTGGCTTTTCAGTTGGTGCAGTCATGTTTGTGCTGTACATAAAGTGCAAATTCCTTTTGTCATATTTGAATGATGTCCTTGACTCGTTATTCTCAGTTTTCTCTGAGTTGCTGTGCAGTTGCATGATAAAAACCTCACTAGTATCAGCAAATGTTTTCGCTATCAGGAACCACCTACAGCATAAGTTTATCTTTCATTTATCATGACATCAGGTGCACACTTTCTATATGAGTATTAATAGCAGTAACTTATAATTCAATGCAAAAGTCAGATCATGCAACACTTTGCTGGGAAGGAAATGAACACACAAGGGATAACATCACTTGTTAACACTTGGTGGAGTGAAGTCATTGTCAGATATAGATCTTTGGTATGTGAAGGCTGTAAGTAGGTGAAGATGTGGCACCATGCTGATCACCCTCTCAGAGTATTTTAAGGAGGGGAGAAGGTGTCAGAATATGGTGTTTTACATCCCCAGGGAGAAATAACACTCATGTGAATTATTTATGTTGTCTTTCTCATTTGCATGGCTTTTCTCTGTGCATCGGGTCACTGGTCCCACTTTTAAACCTGCAACAGAATTTTTTGGTGGGTGGGGAAGGTCAGAGGTGAAGGTTAGGCGGTTCCTGTGTCACCGGGGGTCGTGGGGAAAAGGACGATGCCCCCTTGTATCGCACATGGGGACAATTCCACAGACAGCTGCTGAAAAACCATCCAAATTCCTGCGCTGCATTGTGTGCGATATTCTTCAGGCAGCTGAGTGGGTGTTGCAGACTACATGAGGACTCTGCTGAGGTGGATCCAGACCCCCACCCCATCCCGTTTTTACCATCCTCAAACATATGCTACTATAACAATAAAGGACAATGGCGGGCACTTGAAGTTAAACTGGGAGATTACTTGGGGAGCTGGCAATTGTTGGAGTTAAGCATTGTTACCCCAACAATGTGCCTGCAGAGTAAAAGATCTCGAAGTTCTAATGAAGGAACAGAAGAAGAGGAGGAGGAGGAGGAGGAGGAGGAGGAGGAGGAGGAGTACTTCGTCTGAATTTTATGGGACCTTTTTTATCACTCTTTGGCAGGGATGAAATATTCCCAACATAGCAGACTGAGGGTTGGTCCTGTTTAATTATGGGATGTGAAGTTACAGGATCTACAGGCTATGATCATCGCTCTGTGGAAGAAATAACTCTTGAAACACCATGGTAAAGTTTTAAGCTGGCTAAAACATGTCTCTTTGATAATGTACAAGCTCTTTTACACTGACTGAAAGTGATATCACAGTGTTTTGCATGCAGCATCGTTTTTCATTTATTTATCCAGGCTATAGTCTCACCAAGATTACGATTTGCAATCGTGTCACAAACTACACAAACTACAAAAGGTATCTAAAATTTACAAAAATTAAACACAATATACTCTGCTAATAACACTGTTGTCCCCCACTTTTGCTTACAGACGTACATGATAAACAGATTTGTGTCCATCTATGGAAAATGATGACCGTCCCTTCACCAGACTTTCTAAATAAAATGTGGGTTTAAAAGGTCAGAGGTGGAACCAAATCTTTATTATGTGAGTCACAAGTGAGGCTCAAGTCTTGGCTCTGAGTCAAGTCCAAAGTCAACGCTGGTCTTAAAATCCTAAAGTTGATGTTTCGGCTGAGATTTAGAACATTTCCTGCAATTTTCTGAAACTGAGCAGGCTCCATCTTTTGAGAGAGATCTTAAAATATGATCAAAAGCTCCTAAACAGCTACTATATATGGACCTTTGTGGTGAGACTTTTTTTTTGTCAGATTTTAGTTTTCAAGTCTTAAACAAGTAATTTTTGGGTGTCTGCTGGTCATAAACTACGAAATGCACCTTTGCCTAATACTCATGCAATATGATATGCTGCCATGAAAATATATTTCTTGTCAAAAAAATTGAGGGCCTGATTCCCCTGAACACATTTTTAAAAACATACTATGATTATTATTATTTGTTTTTTGGTCTTGAGCAGGATGAAAAGTCAAAAGGCCAAAGTGAAAATGAACCAGGAGTCGACTGAGTCTTAAATTCTGTGAGTCTTAAACCATCACATTTGGGACTCATTTTCCTCTTCCATGTCTGGTATGAAGTTGATTGGTACTTCCCTCAGCACATTTTAACCATACCACTCTTGATGTAGCCATCCAATCAGGGCAATGTGTTTGACCTCAGGCTGGTCGCTTACAACAGATGTCCTTCTCCAGTCAGTGTCCAGAGATACTGGAGGCTTTTGTCCACTGAGATGCTTAATCAAGGAGAAAAACGTGTCCCAAACTGCTTAATACGTTTGAGAGGAGTGGGTGAAGGCAGGGTTAGGGACAGAAAGCATGAGAAGCCATCTTAATTTTGCCCTTAACCCTGCACTATAGAAGGTGGTGTCTGGTCGATGTTTGGTCATGAGACGTTGGTGAACTTTGACCTTTTGCTTGCCAGTGAGCATAAAGCATTAGTTCAGGCCAGACAACATATAGACAAATCACATGTCTGTCTACTTAATCATTGCCTTGTTCCATATGGTGATATTATGGTTAGTGTTACAATAATGAAATGTTTCAGGCCATTGAGTGCTCATGGGTGTCTGTCACAAGGGTGGTCTTTTTCTTCTCGGGCAGAGCTGTTATTGTGGCCTGTAAACAAGAATTTAAGATTAAATGTGTTAGTGTTTGCTGTAGACTTTAACTACTGTCACTGCACTCATTTGACCAGCCGCTGCAGACGTTTCAGCAGCTGAGTCCTGGCTGTTTGTATACTCATCTGGCTCTTTTGTGTCACTCAGAGATGCTCTCCACCCTTCACTGTGGAAGTGTTTTGTAGCTTGGAACAAAATACACTTTTTAGCTGCTATACTTTGTGTGTCACAATGCTGAACATGGAAATGAAGGCCTATCTGCATTCAATCCCTGCCTTTTGTGATACAAATGAGAATACTTGTGAGTGCAAATCAACAACTTAATGAAAGTGCTCTACAGGTGCTTTGTCTGTCTTTTTAACTGATGCGTCTGCAGCTGGTTATCTGTAATAATGGACAGATTAAAATAAAAATAGCTGGGTTTAATATAACTGGGTCAACAGAAACAAGCTGTTTTTAGGAGTTGGAGCTGTTGAGAAACGGTAATTTGGAAGATCTTCTGAGGTCTGCTGATTTTAACAGGATTAAGGAAACGAGGATCTTAAAACAAATGTATGTCAAGGTTGAGACGCGTCTGCTTTACTTATGACGTCTCTCAGCGTAGGGACGAGTCAGACTGAACATGAGGACTGTGTCAGAGGCTGAACTTAACTGCTTTGTGGACTCTTTGGTGCTATTTGTAGTGTCATTTCTTAAATATGCTGGGACCGAGTGGAGAAGGATCGATCCTTTACTTAAGTAAACAGACACCCAACAATGAAGACACACTGCATTAAGTAACAGTCTTGCATTTGAATGTGTACTGAGGTAAAAGTACTTAAGCATTATCAGCTCAGTGTACTTCAGGTATTGAAATAAAGGTACTCATTGTGCAGAAAAATGGCCTCTGCTGTATGTTATATTTTATAGTTCTTTTATTATGGCGATTAGTAATTTGGTTCTTCATAAAATAACCAATAGTTTGATTTACAACATGTCAGAAAATAGTGAAATTGCTGACCACACTGACGTTTTGGCTTGCTTTCCTTTCCATCAGCTATCCAATAACTAACTTACTGTTTTAGCGCCATAAATTCTGCCACGACAGAACTCTTTCACTTCTCCGTGCATGTGAAAGTGGAGCTGAATCTAACTTCTTTATAAGGCTGCATATTTCATTTTGAAAGTGACATTTATTTATTATTGAATTTCCTCCGTGATCAATAAAGTACCTATCTATCTATCTGTCTATCTATCTACATTATTATAGAAAGTAACCAAAGCTGTCATATTATTAGACCAGAACGGACGCTACAGCTGGTGTATCCCAGCTGAGAGAAAATGACGACATCAAACCAAAAGAAAAGAAAAGAAAAGAAAAGATATTCCCTCCTTCTACCGTTGTACCTGAAAGCAACACATATTGATGAGGAAATCTGCCGGTTGCTGCGACCATAATGGGTGTTGTAGACGGGGCGGGGCTGAGCGCTTCCCTCCGCCTCAGATGTAAATTCAGAGGCTTACCCGGATCTACCGCTGCAGATATTTTCCAGGCTCCTCCCTGCACTTTTTTTATCGCCTTATAACAGGATATCTCACTGGCGCGAAAAACGCACTGTGTGGCTTTGGGGCGGACTTTGTGTCTGTTGTTTAAACGGCCGGCGTTTTATGCTGCTTTTTCTACTTAAAAGTCTAACAAAAGTACGGCCTGAGTCGAAACACAGTATCTTTGTATCTGATAAGAAGTCGGGCAGCTTTTATCTGGCTGATCTCCGCGCGCCGTGGACACTTTGCTCTTTGGCTGCCGAGGGATTTTCAATGCCCTGAATTTCGCTGTGGGATTTTGCTGAGAGCTGGTGAGTACTACTATTGTAGCTTGTGTCTGCCTTTGAAAGTTTTCAGATGAGGAAACGGAGGGGCCGTCTCCCACTCTGACTGTGGAGCAGTCCACTTCTCTTGTCCACCGGTCCATCTAACGGAGGCTCTGTTGAACAAAGCGCTGCGTGCGTTTCAGGAAACGCAGCCTCGTGTGTTACTGGCACGCAGGATAGTCTTATAAAACAAAGTCTCGTCTCACGTCGCCTCATGTGCTTTGAACACTTGCACTGAATCATGATGGATGTAACCTTGAGTTTCGTGGACAGCTTGAGCCCATCAGTGCAAAGAGAGCACCCACAAGATGCCATCAATTATTAATGTGGTCCCATATGTAGATGGTAGGCTGTTAGAGGGGTGTGATATCACCATAGGCCATTAGAAGGATATTTGAGACGTGATCATACATCTGATGGGAACAACTTTAAAAAGGCCCTTGCTAACTGCTGTGATATTTTCCCTCAGGTTGTACAGGACGTTTAGGCCACTGGTGTCATTGAACATTTGTGGAAATAAACTTTGATTAACTGGAAACATGGAGTTCGACTGTTACCAGCATTATTTTTTCAACGCTTTCGACACAGAGGAGGATTTTTACAAGTCGACCGCACCAAGCGAGGACATATGGAAAAAGTTCGAGCTGCTGCCCACCCCTCCCATGTCTCCCACACGGACTCTGAGCGGCGCTGCGCTGCCGCTTTCGCCGGGAGACAAACTCAACTGGCTCTCCAAAGTCCTCGGTCAGGACGAGGAGTGCGAGGGGCAGTTCATGCCGGACACGGGGGAGCTGCTCGGTAACCTCAGCTCCATCATCATCCAAGACTGCATGTGGAGTAGTTTCTCCGCCAGTAAACAGCTGGAGAAGGTCAGTGGGAGAGGGTCAGCCGCAGCACAGACCGGTGTTTCCCCGGTGGCCCAGATCTCCGTGAGACCGAGCAAAGCGCACTGCGTCTCCTCCGCTGGCCCGCTCGTCACCTCGGCGACAGACTGCGTCGACCCCGCGGCTGTTCTCACCATTCCGGCAAGCAGCTGCAGGAAGCCGGCGTCGTCTGGCTCCGAGTCTCGCTCTGATTCCTCTGGTAAGGAAGCAGTCGTGCTCTAAATTTGCCCCACCCTGCCCCCGGCTCAGGTTTATGTTGCCCTCTAACAATGCGTAATTTGGAAAGCTGGGATGCTGTTGCGTAACTGCGGTCTGTGGCGCAGAGGGGTTATCAGGTACAACACGGTCAGTAACCTTTTAAGCTGGATTTTTTTCTAACCCTCACTTTGACAATGCGCCACATGCTTGCTCAAAATGCCTATGCAATCTTTTAAAAACCGCGCCCCCGTCGCTTTTGCTTGAATTCCCCCCACTCCTCCATACCTGCCACTGTTTTTACATTACAATCAAAGTGCGGCAGAGGGGCGGGGTTGAGTCCGGGTGATTTATTACTACTCCACACACAGTGACAGACCGTGAGAGTGACTCTTTCACATTATCCACATTAGGGTGTACCCCCCCCCCCCCCCCCCCCCCCCATCAGCTGATCTCCTCATTCAAATTGGTGATAACAAAAGCCTGAGTCCTTGTAAGTTTGGCATCAGTGGCCACTGCTGTTAACACCTGAGCTCCTGCTCTGCCCTCCTCAGAAGGAGGGGAAGTCTGGTACATGTGCAGCTGTGGAATGCACTTCCGCAGAGTGTAGTTCAGTGTAGCTTCAGCTGTGCAGTAGCCCAAGTGTTTCATGAAAGATGACTTTGAACCACTCTTGTTTGTGTATTGATGAGTTGTTTTTCTGTGTGCTCACAGATGATGATGAAGAGGAAATCGATGTGGTCACTGTGGAGAAAAAGCAGAACCGCATGCGGCTGGTGAATGTCAGAAAGCCAGTCACGGTCACGGTTCGGGCAGACCCCTGTCCCAAACGCTTCCACATGTCTGTCCACCGACAGCAGCACAACTACGCTGCCCGCTCCCCAGACAGTGAGCCAGAGCCCGAGGAGGAAGACGACGACGAGGAAGAGGAGGAGGACGAGGATGAGGAAGAGCCTCAAAGCAAACGTACCTGCACAGCATCCAGTCTGCACGCGGGCTGTTCGGCTCGTCTCTCCCAGCCCGGCTCTCCCTCGGAGACTTCCCAAAACTCGGATGCAGAGGACACTGATCGCAGACGGAACCACAACTTTCTTGAAAGGAAGAGGAGGAACGATCTGCGGTCTCGTTTCCTTGCCTTACGGGATCAGATCCCTGGCTTGGAATCGTCCAAGACCCCAAAGGTGGCCATCCTGACCCATGCAGCGGAGTACCTGGTGAAGCTGCACAGCAAGGAGAAACGGCAGCTCCAAGAGAAGAAACAACTCAAAAGCCGACAACAGCAGCTCCTCCGCAGACTGTCTGAACTGAAGCGATCTTGAAACACAAACAAGAGTGCTTTCGAAAACTGCCTCATTTACAGTCAGGAACTATTACACTTGAGTTATCTGTCACTTTTGAAAAGCTAAATTTTTTTTTATATGACAACATTCCTCATGTAAATAGCTGTGAATTTTGTTTGGAACATATTCATATCCCTTTGGGCTTCCTGTGAATTGACTATGCTGGCCAATGAACCTGATATGGGGAGGGGCAGATAGTGTGCTTTGTTTTTTTTTCCCTCTTCGCACAGTGTTTTAGTCATGTACAGGTGTAATGGAATTGATTTTATAGCCACGACTGAGGTATTTCCTGCTGTGCTGTGATGGGAAACGAGAAAACCTGTTTGACAGTGAGTTTATATATATATATATATACACACACATATTTATATGTATGTATGTATATGTAGCCTTCAGAACTGTGTGTGGAGGTTGGTTGAGATGATTCATCATTGCACACTTATAGTGGAGTGAAGTGTGAATGACTCTCTGTGTAAATATGTGTGAATGAGTTTCTCGTTTGTTTGGATTGTACGACCAATGTAGGAAATTCTAAATAATATCTTCTCCTGGTGAAGGTGGCTAAAAATGAGCTTTGCTCCTCTTAATGACGTGCCACCAGGCACCGAGAAATCTCTATTTTGTTAAGAAAACAGGGAAAATGGGCAAAAAAAAAAGAGTAGCACTGCTGTACTTTATGTTCACACGTCACTTTGTGATTTCTTCAGAATTTTGGTTGATTTTTTTTTTTTTTTAAGCATGCTAACATCAAAAGCAACATTAAATTTTTATACCATGTTTGCATACAAACTTGATTTCTGTGTGCTTTTCTTCAACAATTACACAATCACATACGCTTCCATGTACTGTATTTCCCTATGAAATGAATAGCAGACCTCCCCGTGTGAACTTAAAGAAGCTTTGCACCAAAGTTGTTTTTTTTTTTTTTTTTAGTATTCGAAGCGAAAGTAAGAAGTGACACAGATTTATCATGCCTTGCACTGAAGGCGTGTGTAAGATCCACCACATGCTGCTGTGGTAGTGCCTCTCCAAAAACACAATCTACTATCACACACAAATCAGCTGTAAATGAGGGCAGATAAACCAACTGCTTTATTTCTCCCTCTGTGAGTCTTTGCATTATGTCTGACATATCAACGAATGCATCTTGTGCACCAGCTGCTGGTCTATAGAAGGTTAGACTGAACTTGTCCTTGAGACTTGCCCTTGAAGAGTGTGTATGATACTGTGGTGGATCCTCCCCTCTGCAGTGGCTGCAGCATGCTGGGCACCTCATGTGCTCTGAACTAGGTTACACTCACACACACACACATGCCACCGGTATCTTTAGAACAGTCCCCAGGGTTTGGAGACAGGGGTTGTGTGGACTGCTGCAGTTATTCACACAGGTCTGCAGTTGGTGAGTGGCACTGCTTCATGTATAAGCGGATGTAAAATGGCTTGGAAGTGGAAAAGTGAAAATCTCCCGATGATTTCTGTGTTATTAGCTGACACTACCGCCTTGACTCATTTCGTAAGAGTTGTATTTGTAATGTGACATGCCTCCCGCTGCTCGTTATTTTTTTGTATATGATATTGTTTTGTGGTCCGTGTAGTTGGTGGACGGCGTATGCAGGTCAGATCCCTTACATGCAGCTGCTGCCTGAAGTGGAAGCTTTAGATCAATGTTAAATAGTAAAAATGGGTGCAGGGTAACAGCGATTGGAGTTAAAACTTTAGAGCGTCCTCACACTGGATTACAGTTATCAAAAATGAAGAAAAGGTAACATTTTAATCCTGGAAGGCCTTCGTTAGAAAAAAAAATGAGTGGAATCAATTCTGTGTAAAACGAAGCTAAATGCCTCATATTATTCACATTTAGTTCCTTATAGAAAAAGCTGAGTTTCTGTGTGACGCTGCTGCCTCATCGAAGACCTCATCTACATGTTTCTGCAAGCCTGACTGACTGAGCGCCAATCATTTGTATAATAAACTCAAATCAAGCATTTTGTTCCAAGTACAGCCTGACAGACGAGCTGGGCACACCCTGAACTCCAACCGTCTCACACCTCACTGCTCTTTGTTAAAGCCTGGTTTTGGTTGGTGTTTCACCTGTTTGCGTTCACTCTGTTGGCCCAGACACCCTGTTTTCTGGCACAGGTGAACGTTTCCTTCATAAAATCAGCTTTCAGTCTCAGGAGGCTCAGCTGAGGGACTTAAATGATCCCATCTCCATACAACAGATGAAACATGGCAACAGTACCGACTTTGCTATGTTTTATCAAGACATTTCTGTAATATTTCTGCAGATCTTAATGCTTTGTAGTCCTCACATTTCCTTGGAAAACTGAGAACAAGTCACCCAACATATTAGGTAATACAAACCTGAACAAACTTGAACAAACTAGTCACAGCAAACAACAATGATAGTGTCTTTGTACTGTCTGTTACTGCACTATTTTTGAAGTGAAAAACTTGTTTCAGTGTGTAAATAGTTTTAAGTTTTGTAAGTGTGTAAAGTTTTAAAAAATAAATACATGAATAAATAAATGAACACAATAACTAAAAAAGAAAGAGAAATTAAAACAACTTTAGAATTTATGTGTAAGTGTAGGCAGATATCAGATATCAGATATGAGGTCTTTGAGCAGATACGAGTAACCTGTCTCACATGCTTCCTGTTACCATCCGATCACGAAAGTCATCTGAACAGATGCAGCACAAGAGTAGGAAATCAATCATTAACTCAATAATGTAGTCAAGGTTCAAAGACTTTCCTCCACAAAACAGAGTGTTCTTCTCCCCTCATTTCAGGACAATGCAACTATCCAAGAACAATGTGCAAAGGCTTGAGTTCACCGTGTGTTTCTGAGGATACAAATGAGAATATTGCTGGTCTTGGGTGAAAGGTTAAAGTAAAATAACGAATGTTGGGTATTCTACTCCTCTGGCAGTTAACTTGACTGACCAGATTTTCTGCTCTTCAGTTCATGCAACACCCACACTGAGCAACTTCTAAACTGCACGTGTCACACACGTGTTCATGGCATGGCTGTGACTTTTAAGAGCATGTGTGTTTTATTCCCACACGTCTGCAGGCTACATTTATTTTCAGCAAAAAAATGAGCCCTTTATTCCCAAACAGCTGCAACCTGTTGCTGTCCAATATAGTAAATATAATTTGTATGAAAGAGGATATCCGTTCATGGCTGTCAGAGAGAGGTCTACATTTTCCCAGAGTACACGGCTGTATGTGACAGCTTTACTGCTGGTTAGACAGAAAAGTGTGTGATGTATGCAATCGGGGTGGGACTGTGGATAATTGATGATTTGGCTGGGTGGAGAGCAGCCTTCTTCTGATTTATACATCCTCCCCACACACATTTATGTTAAAAGCAATCTCATTAATCTTCTCTTTCCTTTTTGAACACATACATTCCTTCACTGTGATAGCGGGGAATGTATGATGGCATTTACAGAGCAGCGACCTGTTAGTATAAGACTTAACAACTGAAATTTAACCAGCTGCACTAAAGCATGCGGCATTAGCAAGCGCTGCTGCCTGGGAAATCCTTTGATTCAATAGTTGGCCTACATGATTAATGGGCTAATTGCAAGAGTTATTGAAACAGAGCAGATCAGAGCAGCTGGCCAAGATAAGAGAGAAAAGTCTCCTGAAATGCATATGCTTGTGTAAAACCCTCCTAAACTCATTTATCACATAGCGGTGTGATTTGACACAATTGCATCACCTCAGAACAATAGCTCATCCTGTAAACATTGGCAGAAAAGCACAAAAGCATATGACTTATCTTTGGCAAGTCTCCCGGAAAAGAAACTATACCAGTCATACAAGTCGCTCTGGCATGTCTTGCTTATAAACCACCATCAAGGGTCAGGCGAGTGCAGATCTGTTGCTTGAAAAATGATAACTGAAGCTTAACTCATTGAGCTTTTAATTGAGCAACATATGAAGTGAAATCTTAGTTCCTGGAAAGTGGGAGGATAAACTTTCGTAACTTTGAAGATCCCCCCCCAGCTGTCGCTGCGATGAATCTCTTACCTCTGCACTTTTAAAGAGAAAAAACACACAGACACGCAGGCATATTGAGCAATATTTCCACCATGTTAGCTGGTTGAGTTCTGACTGGCCTGGTTTGTATGGCGTGTATACATTGCGTGTTTGCACAGTGGGGCAGAGGAGGAAACGGACCATACACACATGGCACTGGTTTGTGATTCTAAAAGCATGGCTGAACCGGCTGCTTATCTCTGACCTACATGTGGGAATATATAGGACGTAGGAAAAGGGCGGAAGAGAAATACCGAGTGGCTTATCTTAGGATCACCTTATGATCTCCTGTGTGAGAATGAGCTGCAGGGGAGTGTACTGGAGCTGATTAATCTCCCTTTAGGGAGCTCGGTTTAGACTGTGCTGAGAGTTGTCGGGCTGCTGCATGCTCTGAGGGAACTGCAGTCAGCTGGAGAAGAAGTGGACTCACTGTCATCCCTTTGTTACTCAACACTCACCACACACCCTTCCCTTTATTTTATTTTTCAAGTGTCTGACGGTCAAGGGAAATGAGGAAAACACAAGCGGGAAGAGACGCAGATACACACATCTGCTTGTGAGGCCAAGCACGCACACACACACACATGCATGCTTGCAGAAAACTTTCCCCGCTCTCATGTCCTCCATCTCTCTGCCTACTGACCCGCATTCCAGCCTGGTTGTGTCACTGGAGCTGAGCCGGGCCTGTGGCAGCTCCCGTCCATCTGATCCTAATGAGGCTGGGAGCCTGCCATTGAAAAAACCACATGAATATGCAAGAATTCCCCTTCTTTCACTCTCTGTTTCTCTTCATCCTTCCTCCTGTTTTCTTGTTCCCCTCTACACCCTTTCTTCCCTGACAGACCCCCTCAGAAACAGTCTGCAGGCTCCTGCCTTCCCCTCAGGTATTTGAGCACCATTTGCTAATCTGGGTCAGTTTTGTGAGCTCAGTTTATCTCTCTCTCTCTCTCTCGCTCTCTCTGTTGCCCACCCTCCCCATCCTAAGGCCAGTGTTACATAACAGTGATGATTCAGTTGGAACAGGCTGTATATGTTCCTCTCTCTCTCTCTGGATACATCTGGCCCCAGCTGACTGGTGTCAAACCAGTGTTTTGCTTTAAGCCTCAGACAGCCACACAAATTAGTCTGCCTTAAAACAAAATAAACACACAAGATGTGAGAGGTTCCTGTGCGACAACTGTTGTGCAGCATTGCAGTTTGTTGTGGATTTTTTTTTTTTTTTGACACTTCCTTCGCAGAACACCTTCTTTAGCCCTGTCAGCTGACAGCTATCTTGTCTGTTGTGGGTAAGTAATATCTGAGCTCAGTTCAGAAGGGTTACCATGGGGCCAAGCAGCCATGTTGTGTCAGCGGAGCAAGCCTTTCAACTTGCCTGTCTAATCTGGGGCAAATCCTAATCCCGTTAGTGTAAACACTGCTGCCATCTGGGCGCAGACACACCACAGTTCTGATTATAATGAACCCATCAAAAGGTTTTCAAACCACCACACTGTGTGAGCTGTCAGTGGCTCAAGCTATATAAACTCTCTGACCCAGAGTTATGACACACTCACACTGAGGATGGGCAGTTAACGGGTAAACAAACAAATACATAGCTGACGCTGTACATGAGCTGACGTTAATGAAGCAGACAATTAGGGTGTGAATTAAGCCACATTAATTATGTGTAGCAGCATGTAGAAACAAACATCTGTTCCTACAGGGCCTTTGGCCACCAGAGATGTAAGAGGGAGCATTAGCTGCGGTGATGTAACCATGCTGCTGGTTAATGGATAAGCAGGAGAAGAGACTACCACAACAATGACAACTGCTGTACAACCCTCATCCCGACACACCCATACAGAAAATGAGAGGGTGAGGTGGCTTGTGAGGGAGTCACTACAGTTGTCAGTAACTTGTGTGCTCACTGAGTGTGTATATAAACAAAGTTTGTATGCTGATGTGGAGTCTAGAATTTATCAAATTAAGGATTTGACTTGAAACCTGCTTGTTGAGTCTGTATAAAAGATTCATTGTCCCAAGGAGCCAAGCCACTACAGGCCTGTCGCCTTGACCTCCCACCTGATGAAGACCATGGAGACGCTCAGTCACCTTCGCTCTGTGGTGAGTACAGTGATGGACACGCTGCAGTTTGGGCCTACAGGCCAAACATCGGGGTGGATGACGCTGTCATCTACCTGCTGCACCGGGCGCTGACTCACCTGGAGAATGCTGGGAGTGCTGTGAGAATCATGATTTTTAACTTCTCAAGCGCGGACATTTGGCTGCTTGGATCACTACGACTGCCTCACCAACAGGCCACAGTATGTGAGACTGCATAACTGTGTGTCTGAGGTGTTGGTCTGCAGTATGCTCCCCCCCAGGGAACAGTGCTTTCACCTTTCCTGTTCACCCTCTACACTTCGGCAGCTCGGACCGGGGCAGGAAGAGACTAAATAAGCTGGTCAGGAGGGCCAGCTCTGTCCTGGGCTGCCCACTGGGCTCCATGGAGGAGGTGGGTGAGAGGAGGATGTTAGTCAAGCTGACATCCATCATGGACAACACCTCTCACCCTCTGCATTAGACAGTGGAGGCTCTGAGCAGCTGCTTCAGCGGCAGACTGCTACACCCTCAGTGTAGGAAGGAGCGCTACCGCAGGTCTTTCATTCCCGCTGCTGTTAGACTACATAATTCAATGGTCTAGTCCTCTTTTCCTCCCTTATGTTGACTTGTATATAGCTGTATATTATACTATGTTTACTGTACTGTAAATTGTTAATTTGTTAATTTAACTTATTACCTCTATATTTTTTTTGTACCTGTTTTTGCACAGTTTATGCACTTTGCACTCTTTTTCTGTTCTTGTGAGCTGCCACGACAAGTAAATTTCCCCACTGCGGGATCAATAAAGTTCATCTAATCTTATCTTACATTGTCCATTTGAATCTGACCGTGCACATCTTTGTCTTCTAACAACCAGACATTATTAGTAATTTCTAAACTGACTCCTTTCTCCTGACTCCTGCTTTCCGGCCTGCTGGACTCATTCCATCTCTCTGTTGAGTTTATCATCTTCACTATATCACCAGTAATGGAAAAGGTGACTGAGGAGCAAAAAATGTACGCTTAAAGCTGTTCTAACTATTTTTATATTAATGAGTGATCAAATTAGTGAAGTGAGACATTTTCAGTCACAAACCAGCAGATACGAATTGCCTAACTCCTAAACCACCAGAGCACAGCGAAGCATTTAGCAACAAAAGAGCCAGACATTTTCTTCAGGCATAACGGGAAGACCAAAACAGAGCTCAAAGAGAAGTGAATACTGGTCACAAAGACAACTCCAAATTAATAACAAAGTCACTCTGTGTCTGCTTGATGTAGGGAAAAGGTTTGTCCCTCCCCTCATCTAGAGCTCATTTAAAAACTATTTCTTCCGTTCAAAATAAGGTGAAGCAATGGCATAAAAGGTGCTAAAGGAGGTGAACTGATGTCAAGTCTCTGTGATCTCAGAAATATGTTGAAACTTGTTGCTGCAGCTGGGAATAGCATTTTAAACCAGAGTCGCTGCTTCTCTCGCAGCAAACTGCCTGCTTTGTCAGCGAGCAGATGTTCCATTGTTTGGCTCTGTGGTGTAAGGTTGCTTCAGTTGAAGTTGAGACACTTGCTGCATCTTTTGAATTTAGCCCCATTGAGTGCCATCAACACTAACCCCCACCTTCTTCTGCCCCCCCCACCCACCATCCCCCAGGCTACTCAGAGAGGGGCTTCACCCCTCCCCCATCCCCTTTAACCCCCTGCAGACCTCATAGTACCCCCCCACCCCCACCACCATTGCTACCATGTACCACTACTATAACCCCCCACCAGATCTCTACTTAAGTGTTTGTGTTCTTTGTCTTCCCCTCAGTCAAGCCTTCAGCAATCAGCAAACCCCCACTACACACACACACACACATCAAAAGCTAATTTATTGACCAGTTATTGTAGTGTGAGAGTGTATTTGCAACAATATACATTTAAATGCTAATATACACATACATACACACCACACACACATACACACAACACACTGTGTGTTATCAGATTGTGGATGTATAGATGCTTCTGTTCCTCTTGCATGGTTACAATTCCTTCTTTTCAGCCCGCATCTGAATGTGACTGCTGTTGTCATCAGGGCCTAAGTGAGCACCACTGTGGAGCTTATGTAATCATCAGTGTCCTGCTTTCCACTTCCCCACTATAGGCCTGTGTTTGTGTGTGAAACACTGAGAGAGAGACAGAGAGAGAGAGACTGTGTTATGAGGCCAAGGAAACACAGGCAGTATTAACTTCCTGTTTTTGTCTTGAGCCCAGTAGAGGCAGGAAGTGAGAAGAACCGCTGCTCTTCTCTACTCTGATGAGTTAATTTTGACATGCTAAGTCAGCTGCTACCCACTTACTCACACCCCCCCACAAGGTGAGGTGATTCAAGACTGCTGCCTGTCTGAAAGCCAATAACAACACATCCAATAATGTCACTGGAGTGCAGTGTGGGTGCTGTTAATGGTTTGTGCTGCCACTTCAGCAAATGACCTTCATATTGGTTCTTTACCTCGGCAGTGCATGATTGTCAGTTTCTTATCTCGGCAAGAAAATGAAGAAATTGTCTGTGATAAGAACGTGTGTGTGTGTGTGTGTGGCTGTGGGTTTTATGAATGCAAGCTGACGAAAGGGTTCAAGCCAAAACTAAAAAAAACCCCAGTTAGAACAAAGAATCTGGTCGTGGCAAACATGCATGTGGTCGCTTTGAAGGACTGATTAAGGTTATAATAGTCATCTGCTGGTCTGAAGCCTTCAGGCTGCGAGTTGGGGGGAGGGAGTAATAAGAGGTGGTGGGGGGTGGGGGGTAGTCCAGGCTGTTACTCTCTTTGTTCTGGCCCACTCCACTTATGCCTGTTTTGTCTCCACCCACAATCTACCACTGAGACAGCATTACCTCTCCATCCGTCTGGCGCCAAAACAGACAGGGGGACGTGCTGCTTTTTCTTCCTCTTTTCTTTCTCACTGTGCTTTGTGCAAAGGCACATTTTATTTCAGACACAATATCTACGGTAAACCAGTGACTGAAGTTAAAGATTAGGTGTGCAAAAGCTCAGAGTCCGACCTCCCTCCTTCTCTCTGTTTCGGGCTCTGAAGCATTTCCCGCCACTCCAGGGTGCACAGGGACTGGAAAGGAGGGGAGTAATGTCACAGCCGGTATGAAGAAAGGCTGGCTCTTCTGAGCCTCGCGCCAAATGCCGGCGTTATTCAAATCAACTCAGTGGGTGCGGCCCAACTGTCTCCATGTCCTGTTAACCCCCTCAGAGCTTCAGCCAAGCAAGGAGAGACACAAAGGCAGAGGCCTTGTGAGGGCTATAAGAGCTGTGCCACATGAAGAAAAAATGTATTATTGATGTTCAACAGATACAACCGAATATGATGTTTTTGCTTTCCTCAGTGAAACAGATTTAAATAATGTTATTCATGTGTTTGTATTAATGCCCTCTTTATAGACTTGAAATGTAGTATTTCTGAGGTATGTGAAGCTTTATAATATCACATTTAAAGGGGCCTTTCTTTAATGAACCTGAATGTTAGGCATTCTGTGATAAACTCTGAAAATAGTGGGTTTTATTTCACAAAAACTATAGATTCGAAGGTATAATAATCATACTAAAAGTCAAGGACAATGAAAGAAGCATTATGGCCACACAGCTACAATTTCAATGTTAAAGTATTTTATGACACGCATTCAAAGAAACTCTGGTTTTCAAATCAACTTCCTTTCTCACACTCACAGTTTCTTTTACACATCCTCCTTGTCTACGAGCCACAGAGACATGAATGAGAGTGTAATATTCAGAGCAACACCACATGGCTGAAAGGCTGACCTGTTGTCTACTACCCTCTAGTGGCAGAGAGCATGAAATGCAACAAAAGACTGATAGGCTTTCCCACCACATTGCTGAGAGTGGATAAAGAAGCAGCTTAACTGGAGCGTTAATCAGGATTAAATTAAAGATGCACAGGTGTCAATGTTTTTTTTCTGTGCTCTTTTTTTATACATACAAAATTGTTGGGACAAACTGATGAATGTGCAAGTTTGATTTATAATTATTTCTAACGTACAAATACCACAAAAGCACTTAAGAGCTAAATAGATAGCTAAAATAGATTGTATGCATCTACAGTTCCCCAGCTTTCAGACAATGAAAGACACACAATCCTGCAGCTCTCTTCAGTCAGTCGATAAAAGCTTTTTGTGTCTGCTCTGTGGACAGCCTGGAGGAGTGTGTGGTCACGACCTGACACATTATTCTGCCGGCTACATGAGCAGGGGGATGGCAAATGGCACTTTGCACTGTCGATTTCTGGAAGTAGTACGTGGAAAGTGTATTGGACCTGTACTGCTCTGTAATTTACAACAATCTTGGTGTTATTTGTTGGAAATTATAGGAAACAGTGCAAGAAATTTACACTGAAAAGTAAAATGAAAAAGAAAAATGATTTAACACCTCTTTAAAAGCTGTTGTTAAGAAATGTGTTCCTCCATACATAGCTTGGATGCCAGTATTTGCGATCTCTAAAGCTGCTAGGTACATAAAGATGATGGCTGTAATGGATAAAGCTGTGTCCAGCTTGTGCCTGTCAGGTTGTATCTCTATTATCCTTTTGTTCCTTGAGTCCCTGTATCGATGTCTGCTCAGTATCTCCTTGCCAGAGAACATCTGCAATTGGCAAACTGCCTGTTCGTTGTGATAAAAAACCAAACTAATTTTATTTATCATGCATTTATGCTCTTCAAAGTGAAACCTAGACTTTCATCTTTGTTTTCTGCATCACCAGTCTGTTTCCGATTGATGCCACATGGAGGGCTAAGGAGGGCTTTATGTGCAGTCTGGTACCCCAACAGCCAATCAAATCCTAGACGTCAGAGTCTGACTCCCTGGCTGTTGCCTGGCAACTGGGACTGCTGCTCCGTAATTCAATCCATGGAACAATCCTGCAGGGGTGTACATGGGAAGAGGCAAGAAGAAATTGTTGTCATAAGATGCACAGTGGGGAGCAAATGACCCAGGATGGACCCCATTTCCCGTGTTGCTGAGCAGGAATATTAAATGAAAATGTTTGATTAGATTAGTAATAGCACATGGGTTACACTGCCCATAAACTGCTTTAGTAGAGCATCTCAAACAGAAATAATGACAACCATCCTTACTTTAAATAATAACTCAATGATTAATGTACTGTAGGAGAAAATAGCTTTGTTTCTATGTTGAGATATCAAACTCTCCATTAGGACAAGTGAAGCATGAATGCATTACAAGACACACCAACCTGTTTGGTCCAACAGTGCGCCATAACCAGCTGTCACATACATCAACTCACATGCTGAAGCTGCTGCTCCAGGGAATTACACTGAAAGGGTTAAAAGGGGGAGGATGCAAAATGGCTTTAAGTCTGCAGTGTGTGTGTGAGAGAGAGAGAGGAACACACAGCGAAAGACGACCACAGAAGAGCTGAACGAGGAATAAAACGCGTATGATGCTACAGATAAGAGGGAATAATAACAGCTTGAACTTGTTCTTTTTTTCCCTGCTAAACCTCTCCTCATCTCTGTTTTATTCTGCTCTCCTTGTCTGTCTTTTCAAACCATTTAGTGAAGTGCCTCTGACCTCATCTGCTGAGTGCAGCTGGACTGAATTCAAATTGGGAATGTACAACAGTGAGTAAGGACTTTTTTGAGGAACTCCTGCCAAAGAGAGAGCAAGAGACTAGAAGAGCGAGCTGTCTGAGGACTCCCTGGGAGTTAGTGTGGACCTGTGGGAGACAGGAGGGTTGTAAGATGAGTCTAAACACCGGTCAGACTCTGACCATCAGTGGACAGGACTTGACCAGAAATGGCAGCAGCAACCGAGCTCCCTGGGAAGATGCTAGGGCAGTTGTGAAGCCCTCCACCCCCACCAGGAAACCAGTGAGTATCCCAACAGCCGTCTGTATGCAGCGTCCATTTACAGGTACAGTTCTCATGAGTTTCCATGCCTTTGCAAAGTGTCTGAGATGTTGACAGCAAAGAGGACAGTACATAACACATATTAAAAGGGAGTTATGAAGCACAGAGGGCTCTTGCTTCAGATCAGGTACAAAGTTTCTAGAGAGGCTCTCCACTCGTTCGGATTTCCTATCTGGACAGGAAGAACCAAAATACGAAAACAGAACCAGTAACTATGAATTCAGCCTCTTGTTGGTGGCTTGGTTGTAAATTTGGGAACAATATGGCGTGAACTCTGTTTTTAACAGTCTTTAAGTTGCTGAAATAATTTTTCATCCTGTGCATATTGTTTCCTCCCCCAGGATCCTATATGTTTTTGATTTTATCAAAAAAATGAATGACAAGACAAGATTCAAGGATTCAAGGAGCTTTATTGTCATTTCACACATGTAGGAACATGAGGTAGAACGAAATTAGTTTCCCTGGTCCCGGTATAAGCCCAATAACCTACAAAATACGTAACTGCTATAAATATAAAACAACACTATATACTATCAGTATGTCCAAAATTTATTGCATACACACAGTATTATATAATATGTCGTCCCAGCCTCCAAAGAGTTAACAGGTGTACAGGTTTCTACAGATGTTGTAGAAAAAGAGTCAATGTAGTGCAGTGTTCCTCTTCTCCCGCCACACTTTATTTAGTAGTACCATTTGGGGGCGCCAAAGATCTTTAACTCTAGTTCCTCTAGGTAAAGTTTGACCTCTAACCTTATGGAAAAGTGTGGCACAATATCTGCAAAATCCTTTCTGTTGCAGCTATTGAATTTGAATTTTGAGAACTATATGCCATCAAATCTAGTGATTTTGAATTTCTGAGATAAACTAAAGCGGGGATGCCACACTCAGTTTCATCTCTGGCCATATCAGCCTTTTGCTCAACTTCAAGTTGTTGTTGCTTAGCAACTGCCACTCCCCTGTTACATAGACGACCTACAGGCTTGCATTAAGCATACTGGAATTTTGCTAGGCAGCAACTATTAGTGCCACTGACTACAACCAGTAGGCTGGTGTGCCACTGTCTGAAATGTCTGAAGTGTTAGCTAGTCTGCTATGTGGGCCTGCACTATCAGAGTCTTGCATAGGAAAGTATTTCATATCACCCTGTCACTTCTATTCTGTCACATCAGCTCACTTAGTTCAGCCCACTGTTGTATCTCAGATAGTGGCAATAGTAAGGTGTTATTAAATTATTCCTTTCCACTGGGAACTGTCAGAGTCAGCAAATCAAACAAAAAAAAAGTTTTCTGTAATATTCTTTTGCCTCTGCTCAGAATATGAATAATGTACTGAGTTCCTCCAGGTAGATAAAAAACAACAAGCCAAGTGAAATGCTTTTTTGAAATCTTATTCCCTAGCCCAAGCCGGAGAATGCTGTCACCATCGCGGTGTCATCACGAGTCCTCTTCAACATGGAGAAAGAGCAGCACATCTATGAGCAGCAAGGCATGGAAGAGTACATCAAGTATCAAGTGGAGCATGAAACGCTGCCATTCAGTCCAGGACCTGCCTTCTCCTTCGTCAAGGTCAGAGGCTATGAAGAGAAACAAGTGGAGTGATTCCTTGGTATCAGTGTTGTTTGTTAGGTCGTGTCTCTGGAGGTGGTGTGTGAGTAATAAGCATTAAACACCAACCCACTCACACACGCTTCTATCCCCTCTACAGAGATATAGTCACTGTCTTTTTGTATAACTCAAACGTGTTGTTTGGATGTGTTCCCAGGCTCTGGAGGCTGTGAACGCTCGACTGAGGGAGCTTTACCCTGAGAGTGAGGAGCTCTTTGATGTTGTGCTCATGACCAACAACCACGCATATGTCGGATTAAGACTCATCAATACCATCAATCATCACCGTGAGTTACTAATACACATGAACCATAGCAACCTAGGAGGTTTACTTGTGGCACATCGTTTTATCTGGAGTACGTCACCAGCGTCACTGACATCATGTTTTTAGCTTGCTCTTAACAGACAGAATTTGTGAAATTTTTAAGTGGCTTGTGTTTCAAATTAGTTGGGTTTTTTGTGTTGATTTTATTTCTTTGTGTTGTAGAAAAATAGTGAATGTAGTGCAGTGTTCCTCTTCTCCAGCCACACTTTTTTAGTAGTACCATTTGGGGGCGCCAAAGATCTTTTTTTAATTCTACACATGTAGCTTTAGTTCCTCTATGTAAAGTTTGACCTCATGGAAAACTTATGGAAAAGTGTGGCAGAATATCTGCAAAATCCTTTCTGCTGCAGCTATTAAATTGAATTTTGAGAAATATGTGTTCAAATCTAGTGATTTTGAATTACTGAGATAAACTAAAGCGGGGATGCCACACTCAGTTTCATCTCTGGCCACATCAGCCTTTTGCTCAACTTCAGGTTGTTGTTGCTTAGCAACTTCCACTCCTCTGTTATATAGAAGACCTAGGCTTCCATTAAGCATACTGGAACCATGCTGGTGGCTGGTGTGCCACTGTCTGAAATGTCTTCATGGTGTTGAGACGGTATCTCTGGAAAACTGACTTCTAGCTGTTAGATTCCTTCAGTGCGTGGATGACAAAATCAGGATGTAATCGGGAACACGTAGCCTATGGACTTTCCTAATGCAGCATATAATTTTATTGAACAAATTCTATCCTTTGCTAGCTCTTGAGGCCACATAAAATGAGGTGCCATATTTGGTGTGTATTTGACCTTAAGGTTGACATGTGAACTAAAAGATGAAGTGTTCCTACGTAGGTCAAGAACATTCTTTCACTTTTCAAGATAAACATGTCATTTAAAACTCTGGATTATCTGAAAAATGCATCGTCACAAAACTGAAAAGCAGGGTTGGTTTCTGTAGCTCGTGAAAAGCTGACATTTGGACAAACGTGGTTCTTAAAGGACCTCCATGGAAATACAGATATATGGCAGCAGTTCTACATTTCAGAAAATATGCTCTGCCCTGCACATCTGGTCTGCTCTGCTCCCAGACACAAGTGAATTTCCCCGCTGTGGGATCAGCAAAGTTCATCTTATGTTATTGTATCACACTGTGAGTGACTTCATGACTGAGTGTCACTTGGCAGGTCACACAGATTCACAAATGTGTGCATGAAGTCTATTCAAGACGTCACAGAATGCTCTGTTGGCTCAGCGAGGAGATAAGAGAATGAGAAGGACAAAAGGAGCTGGATTGTTAACCAAGAATCTCTTCTCTTCTAACTGAAGCTGATGAAGTCATGAGTGTTGATAGACTCCTCCTCAGTTTAAGGAGTCACTGTGTATCCCTGAGGATGAGCAGGGACTGACAGTGGTTATGGTGGGAGCTTTCTCATGGTTCACACACCACAATGAGACCCTTGGGGATAAGTGGTGGAGTTGCTGATCTGTGGTTGTGGCTGCTTGCTGTAGTTTGGCAGTCCCACACCCAGCATCCACTGACATAGTCAAATTTCTTTCTTTATTTCTTTCATAGTCATTTGCTTGCATAATTTATTTGCATAGTTTATTGCATAAACTTACATTTTTCACATTTAAAGCATTTAGGGTAGTTTAATTTTATTTTATGTATTAGCTATGAAAATGTAAACCACACATCATCATTTAAACTTCTTCCCCAAAAACTTTCCCATTCATAACACTGTGAACAGACTCCTGCACATTTCCTGTCTTATGCACTTTTGATTCCACCTCTCTGCAGAGCTGTTCATTGAGCGCTTCTGTATGACGGGGGGAAATAGTCCCATAGGCTACTTGAAGGCTTACCACACCAACCTGTACCTGTCTGCTGACCCAGCCAAGGTTCGAGAAGCTCTGGAAGAAGGTCAGTGCAAAGAGAGAGAAGCTACATGTTACTGAGAAGTTGTGATACAAGACTACGGAGGCAAAAGTTAGCGTCTCTGCTACATGGAGGATGTACTAATACAAACCTGATTTTCAACGATACTTTCAGGCATAGCAGCAGCCATCATGTTCACCCCGGAGAAGATGACGGAAGTGTCGGAGACTCAGCTGCGTGTCGCCTTTGATGGTGACGCTGTCCTCTTCTCTGATGAGTCTGAGCGCATTTACAAAGCCCATGGACTGGACAAGTTCTTTGAGCACGAGAAGGCACATGAGAACAAACCTCTGGACCATGTACAGTATACACAGTTATGAGTATCATTTTGCTATTGTGAGCTTGGTGTATTGATTACATTCATTGAAAGGATAGTTCTGGTTTATAACAACTTGGGTTTTTGGTATTTTAGACCATCATGTCTATTAATCATGATAAAATTGTGCTGACCTTTCTGAGATCTCAGGAAACGTGGTGACAGCTCTACAACAGCTCTCCAAAGAAATTTAACTAAGGCTGTTTTCTCTGCCTATAGAACAATGTTTGCATGGAATCTGGTTTAAGTCAAACTTAAGAAGATTTAAATGTGTAATGAGCCCTGTGTAAGTGAGACTGTTTAGTGCATTTGTTCTTTTTTTCTGCAGGGACCATTGAAAGGTTTCCTGGAGGCTTTAGGAAAGCTGCAGAAGAAGTTTTATGGCAAAGGCCAGCGCATGGACTGCCCCATCCGGACCTACTTGGTGACAGCCCGCAGCGCAGCCAGCTCTGGTACCAGAGCCCTAAAAACTCTGCGCTCGTGGGGCCTGGAGATAGATGAGGCTCTTTTTCTGGCAGGGGCACCCAAGGGTCCCATGCTTGAGAAGATCAGGCCGCATATTTTCTTTGATGACCAGATGTTTCATGTGGAGGGGGCAGCGGAAATGGGGACAGTAGCATGCCATGTGCCCTACGGGATTGCTCAGAAAGTTACCAAGAAAGGCATTAAGGACAAGGAGACTTCTTAAGCACCCAAGTAGCTTGACATCAGTGTGCAGCTGTGCAGAGGAATAAAGTGACATTTCACTTTGTCTTTCAGCAGCTGAGGAGGTTATAAGTGTAGGTGATGCAATGTGACCTGTATATAACATGTGATTATATAGTAATAATAGTCAGTTAATAACATTTAAGCTCAGACGGTTATGTTATCCATGGGTTTATAAAGAGATGCAACTTTCTAATGAGGAACTCCTTACTGACTGCAGGTGTAACTTAACTGTTAACAAATAATATACGGAAGCTTTATAGATTAATTATAAGTCTATAAGAATAATGCCTTCCAGTGACTTGACCATATGACTACATGGAAAGGGCTGCAGAGGACCTAGACCAAAATCTATTTATTTGGCACATATTAACTTCTTATTAATGTTTTAACCAACATTTGTGACGGCGTTGTTACAAACAGAGAGGATAAACACCAACATGATTGTTCTCAATCTAGCAATCTAAGTTCTTATTAACCATTAATAAAGCCATTAGTTAGAACTTATGAAGCCTTTATAAAAACTGCCTTATTACAAAGAAATAGTGTTGATCATTTTTCAAATTTTCGTCTGCCATTGGAAATTTAACTCACATACCACCACCCTCCTGTACTCTCTATATTTATATACTTTTACTCACACCCGTGTACTTTTTTGAAAAGTTGAAAATCCTTTCAAAATAAAGGATCTACAAATTCAGCAATATTTATTTAGATACCAATTTTCTGAGGAAACAGGAAGTAACTGAAGGCTGATTTTGACAGAAAGGGAGTCTGACTGCAGCCTGCACCCATTGGGATTCATACATCAGTCTGCTGTTTGTCTGTGTGTTTTGAAAGCTGTGCCTTTTTCTCATTATTCTCATTATTATTATTATATCACATTTTTGTTGTTGTGTTGTTGGTATACGTATGTATGGTGTAAATGTTGTTGTATATGAATGTACTTTAAGACTGCAAATGAAGCATATCAGTAAAAACTGGAGAGTTTTAACATATTTAGTATTTACTGACATTTATCGCGTGTAGTCTTAATTTGTGCTGCGTCGTTCGGGTCCTCCTGTCTGTTGTTATTGGTACTGTTACTGTAGACAACAGGTAATGCAGCTTGGTGTTACATTCATGTTGGTCCTAAGTTTCAGTATCCCAGAAATGAATCACGTGATGTTGTCCTCACGTGATCACGATGAAACCTCACAGATGTATAAAATCAGGTTACATCCTCTCAGAAACAACAGGTGGTAAACACTCGCTAAAGCCGACATGGAAGATATTTGTGAGTAATAGTACACATTGTTATTTGACAATACTGTTCGTTCATTCAAATATATTTATTTGTCAAATATATTTGCTCAGGGCAGCCAGCGTGTATATATATATATATATATGTATATATATATATTTTTGTATTTCATTAACAGGTTACGAACTCATTGGTCGCTCATGTGAAGAAATGTGTGAGTATATATTTTTCTTTGACAATACTGTTTAATTGAATTATTAAAAAAATACATTAAAAAAAGCAGACATTTACTCTGGTCATGTCAGCGTAAATGAGGGTTCCGTTTTCTTTTGTTTTTCCTGGATTTCATCGACAGGTAAAGTCCTCGTTGTAGGTGGAGGTAAGACCAACGGGACAACACACCTGTAAACAAGTAAATCCACTTAAGCTCATTTGTGACAAAGTTTCTTCTGTCTCGTCCAGGAGGCGCCCTGACTGTGGCCCTGACTCCTGCGCTCCTGACTGCCATCGGCTTCACCTCAGGTGGGATAGCAGCGAGTTCCCTTGCTGCCAAAATGATGGCGTGGGCCGCAACTGCTAATGGAGGCGGAGTTGCGGCAGGAAGTCTGGTGGCGTGGTTGCAGTCACTTGGTAAACTGGATATTATATTTAAATCTTTTTATCTTCCTGACGGTCTATTTCCAACCAGTCAATGCCATAATCTGGAAAATTTATGTAAAAGATATTGAAACAGTCAAAGTAATCAAACAACAAAAAAGTGTAAAAGTAAGTAAATAAATCGCCGCATTAAAATGCAATATGCTACTAATAATGGGTAGAGAAACCAGTGGGAGAGTCTTCAAATTTCAATGAAGAAAGTTTGCTCTATATAAATGCAGAGAAAAGGTAGAAAGTGATTTAATTCTCTGTAAACATCCTGGAGGCGTGTTTGATTTGTGCATTTGGCCACCAAGCAACTCCTGTCAAGTCGCTTTAGAGTTTAGACAGTGGATTATTTCTAGACAACCAAGCCAATCCTGAAATATCATGTGATCTCGACGTAGGTGCTGCTGGCCTGACTGGAACTGCAACTGGAGTGGCGGCTGGTGCTGGAGGAACAATGGGATGGCTGCTGTCAACCATTTGTAACCAAACTGTAACCCCGTAAAGATTTACAGCAGGGTAGTCTGCCAGATTTGCCTTGAGCCTAATGTCATAATGCTAACATGCTCACTGCCACAGCGCCATATGCTGATGTTTAGCAGGCATAATGTTCACCGTCTAGCATGCTAATCTTAGCTGATTAGCACTAGCACTAGCAGTGTGTTATGACTCTAAACATCTGTTGTGCACTCGTGATTTATGTGCAGAAAACACTGATAAATAATTCTGACTTTCTTGTAACGCCTGTCACTTAGTACACCTGGCAATCAAAACCAAGCTTGTTTCATCATCAGCATGAGTCATATAAGAAGTTCTCTCATGCTGGTGACAATCTTTTGCTGACTCGGGTAACATTTTACAAATAACCTGCAATCTAAGCGACACAATCACTAAGCTAATATTTTGGTTAGATCCTCATGGTGGTGCAACCTGTATTTTAATATAAACTTGGCCAATAAAGCTGATTCTGATTCTGATAACCCTGACGAATAAAGTGGTCATTGCTGAAACTATCATTTTTGTGGTACTCACATCTGAAGTAGGACACTGTTTTCAAAGTTTGTGAACTCACGCTGAGAGGTGGACTCTAACCAAGGAAAACACCTTTAAAGGACTCTTCAGTAACTGCAGGTTTCACTGTGTGGCCCGTTGAATGGTGATGGGTGAAACAAGGGTGTAGGTGCCTGTTCTGATGATTTCTTTGTCAGAAACACTAATTATAGATAGATGAAAAGGTTGTTTTACAAGGTTTAAGAATCTTCTCAAGAGCTTTGCTGAGTAACTGATTTTCATTCACGTCTTACCACAAGTACTAGGCACGTTAAAGGAAATGGAAATAGCTTAGATAAGTAAAATGACTAGACACAAGCCAGCCACCTGGCCTCTGTTGAAAGGTAATCCGTAC
Source organism: Scatophagus argus (assembly GCF_020382885.2). Classification (NCBI taxonomy): domain Eukaryota; kingdom Metazoa; phylum Chordata; class Actinopteri; family Scatophagidae; genus Scatophagus; species Scatophagus argus. Next base: position 14,520,126 of record NC_058507.1, read on the forward strand.
TGAGAAAACAGGTCCAAAAATGTCTCACTGGGGCTTTACAGGAAGGTGTGCGCCGGGCTCTTCCTTGATACAGTCACTTCCTGGAATCATCACTCATCACTGTGAGGTTGTCAGATATTCAGTGGAGACTCCAGGAACCGTCCTGGATAAGACATTGTCCATCACTTAACTCACCCATGAAACCACATCTCTTCACACGTTGGTTTTTGTACAGATTAATCATATGAGACATAACAAGTTATAATAAGCTACGTTAACCAGCTGCAGCTACATATACAGTTGTTTAGTTAGAAAGTAGCCCGAGTAAGACAATTTCCCAATATGTGAAACAACTCCTTTAAAACAGCAGTGCAGACATTTAAGACATTCGAATCACATCAGAAAAAATGTAAACCTCCAAGTGGCAGATGGGTGGTCTCTGAATAGCTGGTACATTGGCTCACTGTCAGCTTTGGCTTTGGACTGTAAACCTTTTTTGCTTTTGCTTTCACAATTAGGCATCTCCAGGTAAGATTTGTCCTCCTCACACATGCACCTGACGTGCTCATGCCATGTTTGTAGACCTAACATACAACTAATGTCACACAACATCCATCTCTACCAAGTTACAAATAAATAAATAAAACACACTCATATCAGTGAAGGACAGGAGGCCAATGGTTAAACTCCTCCTTATCCTAAAACACACCATATGGCTAAATAACTAACCTCACTATCTGAGTGTGTGTGGGTGTGTGGAGATACAGATAAGATGTGCCTGGAAAAAACACGCTTGGTAATACTGACTGAGAGACAACATTGAGTTACCAAACCATCCAGTACCCTCCTCTCTCCTGAATAAGCTGAGCAAATGTTATGTCACTTCATGTTTTTAATATGTCTGTGCAAAATCTTCTCCATCAACATTCTCATTTGAATATGTTGCATTCAGTTAAGGACAACCGAGGTTCCTTGTGTTCATTATTTAATTATTTTCTCCGATTTATCAAGCAAAACATTTCAGCGGTCTGACATGACACAGTAAATAAACTTGCAATCCTTCATTAATAAATTCATTTTAAAATGTTGTCAACTTTGTCAACTTCAACTTTCTAGTGCTGGAGGAGATATCTGACATAGACTCAGGAACAAAACAATAACATGATTACATAAAGTGACAACCGGAAACCAATCATCAGCTGGGTCATTGTGAGCAGCAGATTTTCAGCGGATGACTCGAGCCAGAAATCCCACAGCTGCTCCGGCGCCGGCCACAACTGCGTTGGAAGCCAGTGACAGACCGGCTGCACCTACAGCAAGATCACACAGCGTTTTAGTCAAGGTAACATACGGTGGCCGGCAAGTACAAACGCGTTGCATATACAGAAACGTGCTGCAAGTAAGAAACAAATGCAAAAAGAAAACGTCGCATATCCAGTCATACAACGGAAGTGCTCCAGGCCTCTAGGGGCAGTGCTGAGCTTCCACCCGAGAGACAGACGACGGATGTATAAACGTGTGGAGCAAATGAATACATGAGAAGAAGAAAGTTATTGGTGGGAGGAAAATTGGAGTCGGGAGAGGCCACCATAGAGGCCGCAGGCTACAAAATTAGCCAAAATGACGAATGTCACTATAACACACAATATAGCACTGCACTGTAAAGGCAAACACACTAATCCGACAGAGTGATATTATTGTGTCTCTCAGATCCACGTCTGTGAGACATCTGTGTGGAATTTGGGATTGTTGTTGCGCTTCAGAAAGACAGCAATGATAATCATTCAATCAATGGGTAATATACAAAAAAAAAGTCCAAAGACTGGAACTCATTTTGGAAATCAAATAACGGTACTTACCAACTGACTGCAAAACAGCCACGGCGCTCCCTGCAGCCACTCCTCCTCCGTTGGCAACTGCAGCGGCCGACATCATTTTGGCAGCGACGGAGCCTGCTGCTATTCCCGCTGAGGTGAAGCCCGCAGCCCCCAGCGCCACAGGAACCGCGACCACAGCCAGACCTGCACACGGCAGAGCAAACTTGCTTTTCATGATGGAGCACGAATTTGTTGGGACCCTCTTTAAAATTGATCTTATTATTATCTATTATCTATATTATTATTATTGTCTTACATGTCAGAAAATCATGTAATCAGTCATTTGGCAAACAAGACTTGCCAAAACATAAAAATAAATTAAAAAACTTACCTGCACATCCAACAGCGGCGACGGCTGTCACTGAAACACGAGATAAAAAATTAAATCTGCATTAACAGCTCATCTGGTCTAATAAAAAGCATCTACTATGGTTGAAATCAAAACTGTATTTCCATAAATAAAAATATCAGTAGACAAACATCGAAGACTAAGACTTATACTCACCAGGGTCCATGTTTGTATCAGTGCTGAGTACTGGACACGGCTTTTAAATACTGAGGCTTAGACGTTATTTCTTCAGAAATGAAACTTAATTCTTAGCTGGACGAAAGAGGGCGCCACAGAGTCCTCGTCTTCATGTAACCACAAGTAAACAAGATTTCTGAGGTGGGACGTCAAGGCTGAGACCGACAAAAACAAGAGAAGACAGAAATACTATGTGGTTAAGTTTCAGTTTAGTTCTGACTGCTAACTTAATGTTTCATTCAGGGCAAGTTTTTAACTTCACTGATGAAAATAATGTGGTGGTTCTTATTAAGATCAAAGTAATTACTTTAGTACCAGATTGAGCATTTATATTTAGATTATAGTGTTATCCCAACATGCAGGATCTGCTGCTGTTTGAAGATAAAATGTCTTCACTATTTAAGCTGACTGATTGTAGTAAAATGTGAAAACCGAATGAAGTTTGCAGTTTCGACTGAAAGTCCACAGCATTTCGTTTAAAGACAGAACAGGGTGAAACTTCTGGGTGAAAAGTCTCCCTCTCAGTCATCACTGACGACTGTCTTTCTCCAGCATCACTTAATGATGCGTTTACAAACAGCACCTGCTTAAACTACACCAAATTCTATGAGTTCGATGCCCACCAATCTCTTATCACTCTTATCAGTTGAGGCCTAGTACTTCCGCACTGCATGACAGATATGAGTGGCAGTTCAAATCATCAGTTCAAAGGTCATCCTCTGTTTACGGAAAGTTTAGCAGACCGTCAGTATGTGAGTCCTTTGCTGTTCATGATGTCAGGAAGGCGGGTGAGCACATTCAGCAGTGAGTATCATCTCAGAAATGGCTGCAGTAGCCTGTTATTATTAACTGGATTCATACTAAAAGGGAATTTTTAAACCTGGGCGTCATATTTACGCATTTTGGGCGTGTAAATGACTCATTTAGGTCAAAGGTTTTGAATTGGTGGGGTGGATCGCCTCAGCAATGTCAGACTTTATCTTTAATTGCCTGAGAAATGATTCCTGTGACACCAAAAGTGGAAATCAAAATCAACATTTCTGTTTCATCTGGCTCAATCATAGACGTTTGCCAGGGTTATTATCATTACAACATTTTATAAGGAACAAAAAATATGTATCAATACTGCTGAAGGAACTCAGCTGACCAAGACCCACGTCTGTCTGACAAACTGTCAAGCCTTTAGATCTTGAGAAATAAAACACTCAAAAAAATTCGCTTTGTCCCTACAACCCAAAAAATGTCATCACTGAGATCAAGAGAAGTAAAGAAGAATATGGTGTTACTATAATAATAATAATAATAATAATGATAATAGCAATAATTAAAATTATAACCAATTGACAAATGATAGCATTTAGGCTACGTTTGATTTTCAAATATAACATAAAAATAATAAAATTCATGCAGTTTAACATAATTTCAGCACTTGTGAAGATGGCCACTTCTGTAATTTCGTTTTCCCTCTCGGGGGCGATAAAGGTTTAAAATCTACGTAAATCTTTTTTTTTTTTTTTTTTTTTACAAACTTTATTTAAGTATTTCAAACATTACAAATTTCAATATTCCATAGTCAGAACAATGACCATGAACAGTACAAGGAGTCAGGCATCAAGAAAATATAAACATCTTATATAACATAAAGTGAATCAAGTGCATATGTCTTTACACAGATACCATAAATAAAATAAGTAAAATGAAATTAAATAAAAGGAAGAACGGAAAAGGCAGATCACGTTATATTTCTCCAAAGAAGTCTTCAATTGTGTTAGCAGTGAGTATACATTTTTTGTTATCAATTTTTTTAATACATTCAAAGTAATTCTTGAAATCAATTTCAAATACAGGAAAGAAAGGTCGACCATTAGAAAATTTGGTTTTGTGTATGTGAAATTCTGCATTGAGAATAATCAGATTAATGAAGTGTTGCAGTTTCTTATCACTATTTTTATAATACAACAGTATATCCTTGGCATTTAAAGTAAATGGAAATCTACGTAAATCAGTGAAAGTGGGCCTCAGCTGTTGCGCGACGTCCAGCCGCTCGGCCGGCCTGGTCACGTGGTGGAATTGACGCATGCGCGTGGTGTCGGTGCTTATGGAGAGAAGATGCCCACTGCTAACATCCCCGCATAAGAGAACTGCTAACCGGTTTACCGCAGACGCCACAGACCCTCTTGTCTTTTAGCTGCATGCTGTAGTCTGACACAAGACGCCTGATGTCTGTGGCAAATGCGAAACACACTGTCCTGAGTCCGGTAAGAGGCTTATTGTGATTATCAGTCCTCTGGTGCCATCATGCAGTCCTCAGTAGATCCTCATGTAGCTTAATACATCTGAAAACTGTGTACAAGTCGCAATGCTGTAAGCATTTGTTTATAAACGACCCGCGCTCTGGACGTAAACAAACAAGAGCGACCAGACGGTCTGTATTCTTGCTTATAAATGAAACGTGTTTAAGTTCAGCTCCCTCGTTTCAGACAGCATGTGTTCTGCTGCTGTCAGTGCAGGTATCTAAAGGTCTAACGTCAGCTCTCCATCTCAGGTGATCCCATACACAGGGCCCATACCTGGAGGCCTGCACCCTGGGGAGATCATCATCATCCAGGGCACGGTGCCCCCAGACGCTGACAGGTAGGATGTCATTAAATGAGGGAAATGTACCTTTATGGCAACGTCTGACATTTGATTAGTGAACATGTGGTAATTTAACCTGGGAAAACTTCAAAAACCTTGTTGTGTGTGGTTCAGCTGTTCCCATACATACATAAAAACCATGACACTCCCTGAGATTGTCATTTTCTTATCATGGCAGCCTCCCATACCCCCCCCCCCCACACACACACACACAGCACGGACACAAGCAACCTTCATCAGCTACAGTCACCTCACAGATTTCAGTTCATTTTTGTTTAAGTACACTATTGGGTGCATTTATATTTTATTTATTTCATGTAAATATTGACTTGTTTTTGAGGTTGTGAGACACAAAACATGCAATAAAATCTTGCATTTCCTTTGGGATCAGTGGGTTCTGTGGATAGGGTGGAGTAACGTTGACTTTGTCCACAGTAAAATCAGCTCTCATAAGGAATTTATGATGGCATCAGCGATAAGATCAGTTTGGATTCATTTTAGCTCGGCTGTGACTTGAATGTGTGCTCCTCCACCTGGAGGTCAGAGGTCAGGTCTGGCTGCAGAACAGTGTGCTGCTCAGAGAGACCTAAAGGTGGTCTGAAACTCTTAGACCATTCAACAGCACTACACCACATCATGGCTGGGTTAATGAGTCAGAGGACCTCCCCAGCAACTAGTCAGTGTTTACAGCCAATTTGTACATTTTCTCAATCATGGTAAACTGATAATCTAATGTAAGAATATACTCTGTTGTAGACATTAAGTGACACAATCAATTTGAGTGTGAAAGGTATCAGTGTGAATGGTGCTATGAATTCAGAACTTTTCAGCTCCTGAGTTCATATCTTATTGGTCTTTTTAGAACTAAGCTTTGATAAGGGGCCTGGGGCAGCTGCCCACTTTGCCCTGTTGGTAATCCATCCCCCGTGTGCTCCCTCTCTGCAGGTTTCAGATGGACCTGTCGAGCGGCTGCAGCACCAAGCCGCGCTCTGACGTCGCCCTGCACTTCAGCCCTCGCTTCAAAGGCTCGCCCTGTGTGGTGTGTAACTCCATGCTGCAGGAGAGCTGGGGCAAAGAGGAAACGCTCCATCAGCTGCCCTACAAACGCGGAGCTCCCTTCGAGACCATCATCCTGGTGCACGATGACGTCTTCAAGGTCAGTGAACCCGCGCTGCTAAGAATGAAGGCATACATGAGCCTGTGTAGTACCTAAAAACATTAAATGCACATTGCAGATTAATTAATAGCAAAATAGGATGCTTAAATGCGTGTCCTCACTCATAGGTGGCAGTAAACGGAGCTCACCTGCTGGAATACAAGCACAAAATTCCGCTAAACAGGGTTGACACGTTTTCTATATCTGGGAAAGTCAGGGTGCACGCTATTGGCTACATACCGAACTCAGTAAGTACATTCCCATCCCTTGTTTGCTTGATTTTATCCTCACAAGCTGGTCATATGTGTGTTTGTTCAGACATAGCTGATTCTTTTTCCTCTAAATTTGACTTTTTTCCTCTTAGGCAATATATTCAGAATCAGGTGACTTGGTGAGTTTTCTTTTTTTATGTCATTTACACAACACTTTCCCCACCTCAATGTGCCCAATATCTTGTGATGCCACTAAAACCAAGTCACACTCCCTAAATGATTCCTTTGTTTGTACACTGCAGACTGTTCATTACAGCATGCAGCCCTCAGACTTTTAAAGGACAGTAATCGGAGGCCAACTTTTGTTGTTAGATTCTATTTTTGAGTCTGATTTGTTTTGACCCAAAATGACTTCTTTGTAGTGATGCCACGTATCTGGATTACATTAGATTTATTTTTAATAAGTTGCTTGATATCTGGCATCTTCTGCAAAATTGATTTAAGGTTGATGTTTAGGTTTCAGAGGTGTGAGAGCTACAGAACTCTGGGTTCTATGAGAAAGAACACATTCAGGATGAAATACTTAGTGATGGCACAAACTCAGCCTGTTTCTAAAGAGGACTCCTTTTCTTGATCACAGGCCCCACGTGGACAGTCAGAGATCTTAGCAACTAAGAGTACATTGTTCACTTAAGAGTACATTGTTCAAGGATTCAAGGAGCTTTATTGTCATTTCACACGTGTAGAAACATGAGGTGGAACGAAATTAGTTTCCCCGGTCCCGGTATAAGCCTAATTACCTAACAAAATACCTAATGCAAATAAATATAAATCAACACTATATAAATATAAAAAAACCCAATCAGAATAAAAGATATAAACATTGTTATTATTATCATTAGGAAGAATGGCCAAAGCTATGAAAATGACACCAAAGTTGTATCAACTTTGAACTGTCCTTTAAGCCCAGTTTTCTTACCAGTAAATATTCCATTTTCTCTCTTAATAATCTATACATATCACCTAGACCTACACTCATGTAAGCTTTTGTATTTGTTTACCTTCCTGTGAGTTACTACTTTTCTCTGTGATGTGCGATGTTAAGCTGAACATTTTTGACTATAAATTTCTAAATTGTTCCTTGAGAAAATAAGCTATGGATTAATTGCTAATGAAAACAAACATATAAAATGTATAAACAGCTGTATTCCCATTCCAGAGCCTCCCTTATAAAGGAAGTATACTCAAAGGACTGAGCCCCGGGCGGCATATCACAATCAAAGGGCAGGTCAGCACGTATCCTCACAGGTAAGTAAAACTAATTTGATGTATGTGTCATTGATTTTTTTTTTGAACTAATAACACAAATTACATCTCAGCTCTGGAGTTTTTTTTAATTTACCTTTATTGTACACTTGTTCCAGTTTTACTGTAAACCTCCGCAACAGCAGGACAGAGAACATCGCTCTCCATCTGAACCCCCGCATGAAGTCAGGTGTGTTCATCAGGAACTCGTACCTGAGTGAGTCCTGGGGTCAGGAGGAGCGAGAGCTGCCCTTCTTTCCCTTCTCCTCAGGGGAGTACTTCGAGGTAGGAACCACCTTCCACTTACCTTTATTTTGAAGGCCCTCCGCTGCGACTGTAGTAAATGTTGATTGTCTGTACATGTGCTGTTGTTTTTCTTTTGTCAGATTCTCATTCTCTGTCAGCCCCATCAGTTCAAACTGGCAGTGAATGGCTCACACTTGTTTGAGTTCAGACATCGGGTGCAGGACCTGAGCAGCATTGACGAGCTGGAGATCATGGGGGACCTGGAGCTCACTGATGTAAAACTGTGGTGAGTCTGGACTCTAGACTTGCACGGAAGCCAGCGTTACAAACGCTGTTGTGTTCTGGTTATCGATGCTAAATTAGCTTAGCCACAGTGACCCAAACACTTGATGCTGAAAAAGGCAAACCCCGTGCTGACTTCAGGTCAGATTAGTCTTGCAGCAACCATACATCACTGACTTTAAGCTGGTATAGCATTTTTGGTGACCATGGACCATGAACAGGTCCAACCATGGAGTATTAGTAGTCCATGTTTCCAGCCCTGATCTGACGACTGATGCATGAGAGTTAGCTGTGCTGGAACATCAGGCTGTGAGCGACCATGACTGTTTACAGCTGCAAGTTAGGTTTGCCTTGGTTCATTTCTTCTACTGTCTTTAGTGCATCTCTGCTGTGATACGCCCTTAGTCCATTGTATGATTAAAACAGGAAATATGTGTTAATGTTAATAAGCACTCAAGTACTGGCTTTGTTTAAAAGCCAAGACAGTCAGAAAATACAAACTTTGAATGAAGGTGGAGGGCTCCATTCTTCTGGAGCAAGGCCCAATTAAGAGTTATTTATTGTACAGCTTTATCATAATTACTAAATAATCAGTAGTGATTATATTCTTTTTTTGGAAAGGAAAACATTTTTAATGGTCAGTTTCATCAGTACTTTCTTTACATAAAATGTTAGATAGCGCATGTCTACTTCATTGTTCATTCTTTAAATCAGTCTGCTAAAAACATGGTAATCCTCAGGATTCTTTAACACATGGCGTAGTGTTCCACGTACTCTCAACATTTAAGTCAATTTAACATGTACTGATGCAGCAGAACTCGAGCACATTGCACTACAGGGTCAGTTTAAAATAAAATTATTTCAATAATCTAAAAATGATGTGTTGCAATATTTATGCAAGCTATAGTAGAATCCTACGTATGTGACCATCTCTCGACTTCTCTCGCACTCAGTGCTGCAATGATCCATCATGCTCCAAAATGAAGAGAAACTAGTAAAAGAACTGGAATATTTATTTTGCAATGTCAGTGTTTTTTTTTTTTTTTTTTGGCTGTCCGTTGTAATTGTTGTAAAATATGTATGAAAAATCTTCATAAATGTATCATAAATGATTTAATAAAAATGTGTTACTATTACCATTTTGCTGCCAGTTTATCATGTCTACATGGTTTGCTTTAAGCCTCCTTTCATAATACAACTTTAACATCGTTTCACACAGATAAAGTGTTAGCAAAAGTGGCTCATTTACACATCCAGCAGACATCAAACAAAATTTGTATTCATTTGGAAGCATGTTAGTGTCCACCTTTACCTAAATGCATCACATTCTTCTTTGCTTAATAACCAATTGATACTGGCAAAGCAGCAAAAAAAATGTTTTTGACTGAAATCGACAACCTGTGGTCTGGAAAAATCAAAACAAAGTTAAAACACTGTGGAACTGTGGGGAACCTCAGCAAGTACATGAAGTCTTTGAACTGCAGTACCTCTGCTCAGCCACAAGGTGGCAAAAGAGAGTTAAATGTTGACTTCTTGCCCTTTACCGCCCAGACACCTTCAGCTGCAAGTTAAGTGAACTTTTTTTTTTTTTTAGCAAGTCCTTGTTGTAGTCTGTACTTTCCAAAGGTCAGCGTTTGAGGTCTTCCATGGACTTCTGTCAGATTTAAAGACCTAAAATTATTAACCTTGTTTGAAGGCCCTAAATGTTTAGCAACACTGATCAGACAGGCTTGTAACCTGTCTCATTTACACCTAATGACCATGGGCATCTGTCAGGAGATAACCGATGAAGGAACGTTATCACCACATGACTCTCACTTCAGCACAAATTATGGCTACTAAACTTTAATGCGACTACATCTGATAAAAAGTTGGTGTTTTATTAATATCCACAGGAAATATAATAATTTGTAAGATTTGTAATAACCATGGTACAGTACAACAGTCTCTTTTTTAACATAGAAAAAGCAGGATGATATGCAACATGATGACATCAACCATTGCACTGCTGAGAACGGCCAAGAAAAAAGGCAAAAGATGCTGTCCAATCAGCAACAGGCAAATAGGCTAAAGTCTGTTTTACAAAAAAAAAAAAACGCGGTCAGACCTGTCATTCATTCAATTTTGACCAAAAACGTCATGTCTAAACTTTTTTTTTTTTTCTTTTTGCTTGACATGTCTCACAGACATACGCCACTTTGAAGAAACTCCCCTGTCCAGTTTGTAGGAGCTATTGGATTATACTTCCCTTGAAGTGGGGGAAAAAAAGAGTGAGCGAGAGAGAAGAGTGTGTCTGAGTTGGCCACCACACCAAAAAACATCCCTCCCAGCTCAAACGGAGAGGCCTGGCAAGAGACTGGCTGAAGGACGTCTTGTTTCATTTCGGTTCAGTTCATTTTCTTAGCAGCTGAATTTCGACCACAGCCTTTTTTCAGTTCTCATGTCCTGCTGAGGAGAGAAGGGAAAGCTAACTCCGGGTGAGAGCGAGCTGGTACCAAAGTGGCACAAGAGTTTTGTGGGTTGGGTGCATGTTTTCAGAAGGGAGGAGGTGGCATCTATATCCCACTGTCAGACAGAGCTCAGCTTTACCAGTCCTCTGACTGAGTCCTCGTGTAGCGAGTCCTGGCTGACTGGGTTGTAGAAGCCCGACTGCATGGTGTGGCTGTGGCCCAGGGGGCTGCCGCAGGGAAGCATGCCTGGGGGTGACGGCACTTCCTCTGGGGTAAGGAAGTGATGGTGGGCCACTGGCTCCTGCAGGGGGTGGCTGTGGTTGTGCGTGAGGCTGTGTCCGTGGATTGGCAGCATGTCGGTGGCCTCGTGGCAGCTGAGGCTAGGTGTGGACGTCGGAGGGGTGGGCTGGCCGAGGGGGAGGGAGGTGCATGGGCCACCCAGGGTTAGGGAGGTGCGGCCGGGTAGAGAGCCACCGTTTTCAGGGGAGGCCGTCAGGATGACGGGCTCGCTGCTCTGCTGCTGGAGGAGAGGTGTGGCGGCGGCCTGTAAAACGAATTTGGTGCTCTGAATGCACTGGTCTTGGTCACACTGAGAGAAGGCAGCAGAAAGCAAGAGGAAGAGAAGAATTTGGGAGGAGGATGTCAGAGTCAGAGAGATGGATAAGGTGCCGGGGGTGAAGGACGGAAATAGAAAGCAAATAAGAGGGAGGCAGTGAAGGAAATTAGATGGAGCGGCAGAGAAGAACACAATATGTGGAAAGACAACAAAGCGGGTGATTGGGGAGAAAAAAGTGGGAGAAAAAGATAGAGAAAAAAAAGAAGTTAGTACCCTTGTTAGAATGCATAGACACACCAAGAACCTGCACCAGCCTGTTCATCCACCCCAGTGAAAACAGAGCTGAGATCAGTAGGCAGAATTGAAAACACAGGACTTTGAAGTCACTGCCTCATGGCCCACTGATCTCTATTGCCTTGCTTTAGAGTGGAAATCACAATGCCAAAACTGGAACAGAGAGACTGGGTTAGGACACAGCGAGTCATCAGTACCATACATTAGCTACAGGGAGATTAGCTTTAACCCTATCAGCCCTTTATCACCCCAGAGCAGCAGTGCATAATGGAGACCAGGTACAGAACACGAGTGCAGAGGTGACAGGAGTTAAAAAGAGTCAAACAGGAAATGTACTTTGATGCGTCCTTCCAACCAACACCACGCCCAAAACGAGAAATTTAAGCACAAAGATTTGTCCCCCGACATCTCACCTTTCTGTCTCAATCTCACCAACCTAAAAAGAGTAGATCTGATTTAAACACAAGCTGCATTACTTTTGACAGCAGAAGATACAGTAAAGTGTTATCAATCCTCTTATCAGCTGCACGAATCAGCTGCTCTTATCACCTTTACAACCGCCTCTCTCTCTCTCTCTCTCCAGGTTGTTTAAAAGACTTATTGGATTAAAATAACACAGAAGCCTCGCTCACAGCCATGCTGGCACAAAGCTTGATCATCAGCGGTGAGCTGGATATAAAATAACAAAGATGAGATGAAAATGATGAAGATACTGCACTTTGTCCTTTTCTTTCTACTTTCAGGCCCACTCATGTTTTATGAACAGTCATAGCCAGACTGACTCAGCACAGTCCATGTCCCATGGCAGACAAACAGACAGGCAGACAGTCAGAAACTACCAGGAACAAAATGTGTGCTCACTGACCAACCTTGGACAGCTGATAGCAAGTGAAGAATCACAGGACACATTTTGTTTAGCTTTCACATGTGGTGACGAGGATACAGCAAGAATAAGAAACTATTTTCTCGTCAGAAATGAAATCCTACAAGTATCGTGGCAGTGGGGCTACAAACTATGTGAAAGTGTCAGGAAACAGAAATATGTTAGTCCTAAAAAGACATATCCTGTACATCTGAAATGACTGAATTATAATCCTATTAACTATTTCAATAATTAATCATTAAAGTCATTTTTTTTTTTTAGCAAAAAATGAAAAACGATTGGCTTTTTCCAGCTTCTCAGTTGTAAGGATTTGATGTTTTTTGTATTGTCTGAACATCCTTAGATTTGACAGACAAGACAAATAACCTGAAGACATTCCCTGGGCTCTGGGAAATGGTGACAGACATTTTTCACCATTTCTTAATATGAACTTATGATTGCCCACTTAATTTAAATGTTCAGAAATCTCATAGTGGATTCTTCATTTAACCATCCAGCCACAAGTGAGAGTTTAATTCAATAAGCATCAAGGTCAGGTCATAAAGACAATGAACACGACCTTGCAATGATTCCAAAGCCGACACCATTTGTGTTTCATCTCTAACAAGTCCTGAGATGACACGTGGTATCCAGCTACAAGCTGGGAGTTTCCAGCCGTCTGTATTATTCCTGACAACGCTGCCCTGAGCATGTTACTGGTGAGCATTTTGTACATTTGACTGGCACTTAGGCGGTCCATTAGATCGTATGCAGCACTTAGGGAAACAAAGAAACAAAGGTGGGCATTTTCAGTGACTGTTACATCATCATTCAAGCTCAGTGACATCAGAGCGAGTGGAGAAACTGAAAACATGTCACGCTGTGGCATGCCAGTCACTCATCACACACAGCATGACTATCAACAAGGAAATGGTGGTTTATCAAGCTGCAGTGTGTGTGTGTGTGTATAAAAATAACTCCCAGCTGACAAAGAAAAAAATGACACAGACACAAGAAGAAGGACAGGAAGGTAGAAAGAAGACCCGAAATAGAACTATATACATGGTGCGTCATGAGATTGAAAGAAAGGTTCAACCACAAAATACTGTCTCAATACATTACAGTGCCATCTATGTGGCACATAATGCATAAATCTGAGACATACACAAAATAGGGCTGCAGCTAACAGTTACTATTACCAGTTCTTCTGTCAATTACAATCTTTATAATGAATTGTTTTGTCAATAAATGATCAGAAATTGTTTTGAATTGTATTCAAATTTCAAACCACATATTCAATTTACAATGATACAAAACAGAGACAAGCTACAAATTCTCACATTTACAAAGCTGAAACTAGATTATTATTGTGTATTTTCTGTTATTTTTTTGTCATTTGGGTGAACTGACCCTTTAAGAACATGACAACTGTTGTCAGCTAAATTCCATCTCCCAACCGAAATCAATTTGCAAATGGAGGTTTTATCTCATCGAGGTCTAATGTGACATAATTTCACACACCGTTACCATGGCAACGGCTTACAAGGCTTTGCCATACCGGGCTGCAACACAGACAAAAGTACCTCACAAAGAAATAAGGCTTTTGTTGCCTAAAGGCAAATGCAACCTCAATGCATTACCAAACACGATATTATAAAAATGAGGGTTTAGTTATCTAAAGTGTGCAATTTCTATTAAGAACGGGAAAAGACCACTGCACAAATTCCACTGTACTGTCTTGTGTCACCTGAAACTGATTCACAGTGTACTGATAAGGATTCTCCTAGTCTTGACAACCAAGAGATTATAAGATAAGAATGTCTGACGTACTGTGCTGTATTTCACACACAGTGTAAAAGTACAGTAAAAGGGTAAAGTAACGGTAATAACTTCAAACTGACAAAATGTATGAATCAAGTACAAAACTTTTCCATTTTATAATACATTTCTCTGCTGTATATTTGCCACCTCTCTCTCTCTTCCACACAGACACACACAGTGTATATTCCCTCACTCCAAATAGCACCCACCCACACACCTCTGTAGTAAACAGACAAAAGTGATGGCAGAATGTTACTCATCGCGGTTTGAACAAATGAACTAAATCTGCCTCTCTAAAACCTACCTGATGACGCAATATTCCCACCTGAAAATCGGTGTCTAGTGGTCTGGACTTTTAAGGCAAACAAAGATTTTTTTAAAGTAATGAAAAGTATTGCATCAGCAGGTGTGAGGCAGAGATGACAAGAATATGCAAAAACAGTAACTAGTAACTCCTGATGTGTTACCGAGTTCAACAGAGCGCAGATAAACGACCAGCAGACGGCACAAGAGGACAACTGTGGCCGCTAATCATGACCACGGCAGAGAACAGATGGAGGTTATTTCTGAATGTGCTAACATAAGGGAATGTTCCTGTGGCTCTCTGCCCGTCAGAAGTCGTCCACTCAGTCAGGACCTGACGAGAGATGACATTCACGTTCGCCGTCTCAATGAGAAAGAACGGGGCGAGTTTGGATGAGAACAACGAGATGACTGTGGCGTGGAGGGAGGGCATCAGTGAAAGACGTTTAAGTAGCTGTGTAGTGTGAATAGGCCTTAAATCTAGCGTGTGATGTGAGGTTTAAGGGAACAACAGAAGACTTGTTGCTTCTATTCAGGCACCAGAGGAAAACTGGTCAGTGAGGTCAGTGCAGTGTCCTTTTCACAACACCAGCTATTCCCTAAAGACTCTAGCACACAGTTTAACTTTAGATATCTGTCTACTGACTGTGGTGTACTTTCAGTTTGTGAAACTGTAGGTTTGACAAAATGGTCTCATCCATTTTATATTATCTAAAACTGATTGCTTTTCATTGTTTTTCTTTGGCCCACTGCAAGATTCTCAGCACGATGAGGAAATCCTTAAATACTGTAATGTGACTGAGAAACACTGAGATCAGGGAGAGTTAAATCCTACAGCTCAGACTGCGATGCCACCTCACACAAAGGACCCCCTTCCTTGTCACTGTTGACCTAATTCGCTGACATGGAGCGACACATGCAAAATTGCATACGGCCCTGCATCGCTCTTTGCTATCCAGAACGGTTGCATCAGTTTCAGTCTAATGGAATGAGAAAGACTAACTGGATTTGCTTTCCCAGGTCTGGATGGAGAAAGAGAGAGGGTGAGAGAGAGACAAAGGTGCAGCGTTTGTTATTCTGCAGAGGATTAAGCGAAGCTCTCGTTTGACATAGTCCGACCTCAGCAGACATTAACCTTTCTGCCTAAACCCTGGGCCAGTCCTTAAACCAAAAGTTAGTTGTTTTCTTTTTTTACCTATCACACACAAAATAACATAAGCCATGATGTCTGCAGTTTCAGTTCCTCATGGATCCAAATTCAAGTTGATTTACTGTTTCTGGCAAATAAATTAAAGACAAGAGCCTGAGTGGCAAAGATACTTCATCTCTAATGGTCATGCTGACCTAAGACCTGGCCTTGTAAGAGTGACGTATGGCCTGGGTGAGACCAGTTCTCATTGTTAGTGGCAGGATCCACTGACACAAAGACAAAGTATTTCCCTATGCTGAAGGAATTCATTGCTTTCTTTAACTCAGCCTCACAATTTACCATTTACATTAAAAGCGTTCATCTGGTGAAACAGCAGCTTGCTTTTATTGCGAAGCAGTCACAAGAAACAATAAACTTGTTATTGAGGTGACAGCCCTACCCTCAGTCATTTCCAACATTTTTCGGTCAGTTTTAAATATTGGTGGAAGTAACAAAACGAGCAGGATCAGCCACTGTGAGCTGTTGTTGTTGTGTGGAAAACTGCTTGCACACTGGGAAGCATGAAATCAGATTGCGCTTGTTCATGGCGTGATCGGACAAGGCCAATTATTGACTAGCTGCTTTATTAAAACAACATGAGTTTTGTTTGGCTGCGCTGTAAATAGATACATCTGGTGCTCTTCTGTTGCATTTCTGACGCAGTAGCTGCTCAAGGAGTGCTTTCCACTAGTGTTAAACCACAATTGCTGTTACTAACATGGAACACAATTTAATACAAATTTTAAGAAATAAACATCTAAATGTATCTAGTCCCTTTGGTGAATGACTGTTCTATTCCTTAAGCTTCATCCATCTCATGACCTGCTCACTCCTGAGCTCTAAAACAAAACAACACTATAAACATCCAGACCACTCGTGACAACTCAGTCTGCATTTTCATGTCTGGTAGCATCTTAGAGGTCAGTGTCTTACCATGTGGCTCTGCTGAGACTGGGTGGCACCATACATAGTGATGCCATTTGTCGGTGGAGCCAGCTGTGGTGTGTCCGACTGGATGAAGCCCCGTCTGTCAATAAGACTAGAGACAAACAGTGGAGAAAGATGTTGGTTTGTGAGCATTCATTCAACGTGAATGTTTTAACAGTGTAACAAAACAGATAAATAGGAGCATTGAAAGTCTTAAAGTACAAATGCTCACACACTTTGACTGTGACAGTAGGCCAACACTAAATGTACAGCCTGGCTGAGTCAGTGTTAGCTGGGAAGGATTAGCAGAGCAAATATCTCTGTGTGTGACTGGTGCCACACAGAAATAACACCGCGTAAAGTTCAGCGTTGCATACTGCAACATCTGAATCGTTACACTCAAACTTTCCACTCTCACACACATTCCCATAAACATAAAATCACAACTGGGTAATAAATCAATGAGGTCCTGCAGTGGAGCACTGGAGTGAATCATTGTTTGTGTCCCATCGTTAACGCCGTAGAACTCAGACGCAGCTGGTTAGACGACGACCTGTTGAACTCTTGGCATGCATATGCACATGTGTGTGGTCGTGGCCCAGATGTAGGTGTCAGTGGCTACTTATCAGCCAGATAAAGGTTAATCTGACACAGAGCAGTTTCATGCATGTACACACACACACACACCTGAGATGTTAACACCACAAGCAGGGTAATCATTTAACAGAGAGTGCGTTCCTGTGGGACTGAGCTGGATTCAAGTGGAAATAGTTTGCTAAAATGACAGAGCTTCAGGAACTTCAGGAATCAGCATCGGCTTGTGTTTCTGATAATGAATGCCAGTATGTCTGCAAATGGAGTTAGGAATAAACAAGCATAAAAACGTGGAAGCAAATGTGAGTCAAAGTCTCAGCAGGAAATGAAATGCAAGAGGCCTTTGTCAGTGTGTGTGTGTGTGTGTGTGTGTCTGTGTTGCTTGTATGGTCTGAGGGTGAGGTGAAACATTCCTTTCTTACTGGTGGACCCAGCTGTGCAATGCCACAAACACATACACAGACACAGGCATACACACAGGCCCAGATGGCAGCCACCTGCACACTGAGGATTCATCTCTACCACACACACACAGGTATAATTATTGGTGACTGATGGCTTGAGAGGGCCAGAGTACAGTACAGACAGATACATCAACAGAATGTTGCTGAAATCCTCCTTCATTGCTCCTCTTATACTTTGTGTCTCTATAGATGTATGCAGTAACTTGAGATGCTACCTATATATGTGTGTTAATCTACAGACTGTCTGTTTCTCTAACTGTCTTGCTTGTACTTTACAGTTAAATGGGTGCAAAGCCAAAGGCAAAAATTAAAGGCCTGGAAGTTCCAAAGGCTAAGAGATGTTTGTGAGATCTTGAGAGGGCTGTATCTCTAAAGTGGGTACAGTGGCCAGTTAAGATAAGAGCAGATAGTGGGTATCTCTATCCAGTGGGTAAGCATGAACACATTTTCTTATCGTACTGAAAGGAAACAGAGAGCAGTTTCACAGAGATGAGTAATGAGAATTGTTGTTTCAAAATACTGAAGTGAAAGAAGGTGGCCGGGAATGTGCAATGTGGACTGACATTTACAGTCACATGGACATGAGAATAGCTGTGACAGTTGGCCAGTATTTGTGTTAAATCACATGAACAGCAAAAGTGTGAAATCTAATATATCTAGCCAACTTTGATCTCGGATTTGGCTTGAATGGGCTTGAAATCCTTTCCACTCTCGCAGTATCTTAGTGGTTATGTGTCCAGGAAAAGCTGCAGGCAGGCTAATTTCAAAGCAGCTTCTCACATCAAAAGGAGTCTTGACTAGCTTCTATTTCAGAATTTGGACAGAACGGAAAATTACAATAAAGGGACAAAAAAAAAAACAAAACAGGTGTTGTGACCAATTACAGTGAAGGTGAAATATTATCAAATATGTTTTTGCAGAGCAGGGCATGATAAGGTTTAAAAGTCAACACCTGAGCATCTGGGAATGGATAAATCACCTCATAAAGACACTTTATGCACATTCATGCACATTCACACACCATACCTTGGTGGCAGGGGTCCACACAGGGCTGCACAGCAGTTGGTGAATATATTACCATGGCTGTAGGGGTTATAGTTGTCCTTCCCTCTTTTAGTAGACCAAGACCCTTTTATCTAGAGGAGACCACACAACTTCAGTTTCAGAGGGACAGATAAATATCTTAAGACTCACTGGAATGAAGACTCTGTAACACAGAGATTATGTTTGTATATCACGTCTAGTCCAGCTCTAAAACATGTTTGTGTCCCATACAGGGATTGAACCCTTGACCTTGGCGTTATTAGGCTCATGCTCTAACCTGCCACGTAATACTTGTTTTTCAGTTTATTTAAGTTGAGTAATTGTAGCCTCAAAAAATTAACTGATCAACTCTAAACATATTCACAACTATAGTGTTGTGTGTAGCAGATATAGAAAGCATACATAACTCACAGCAATGTTTCATGTTTTACTTTGGGTGTCTCATTATTTGGAGTTTATATGCTAAGGGACAGCAAATGTAGCAGTGACGTGTATTGCGTGCATACTCACATCTTCATTGGTGGTCTGGTTGGAGCTGATTAGGTAGGTATGGAAGCCAGAGAGGCCTACTATGGACCACACAGAGAAGAAACACACCACCACCTCCAGCACGGTAACAAAACTGAGTCAAGGAATAAATGCATTTAATCCATTCTTACATTTACAATACTGACAAAGGCACACACATAGGAGACCCATACGGGGTCAGCATGGATGAGTTCTAACAGCTAGCATATTGACCTACAGCCTCGGGGCTGTCCTCCTTTTGCCAATTGTTTTTGCCTTGTTACCAGTTCATTTGGCTGCAACTGCAACTACCAGTTCATTTGGCTGCAACTGCAGAACACAGCTCATTTTCTCTGCTCCATATAAAGCACAAAAACACAGGCGCTGACCAAGATGAATCTTTCTGTCTTTTTGAAAATGAGCAGTGGCACTTAAATAGATCTTAGAATACAGCCTCTAAACATGATCTCATTTCTAGATTAATACCTGCTAATAAAATAAGATCCAGACACTACAAGTGCACTATTTAGTACAGACACGTGCCCATGGGCATACTGAAAGAACTTAATTACTTTGTAGGTCAGTGTAATTTATATATTCAAAAACCATGAGTCAGTCTGTTAAAGTGGACAGTAAAAATCAACTAAATGCCCTCACTCTCCTCTTTGTCTCTCTTAATCACTCACTCTCTTCTTCTTCTCTCTCTCTCTGCAATCTCCCTCCTTAGCAAGGACAAAACATGTCATCATTCACCTAGGACAAAGGACTGCTACGACACTATCGACTGCAAGTCCCCTTTATTAAAGTCCCTTAGGACACGGGCTGCTATCAGCTTGGGTTAGCACATATTTCTCTGCCAGAGAAACAGATACGTAGCTCAGAGAGAAACGGTGTCATAGCCCAGTGCTCTCACTCTGATTTGTACTGGCTATCAGTTAGTTTCTGATCAACTCTTATTGTCCAAACTTGGTCACTGATATTGGTTACTATCAGATCCTGGTTTATATATAATTTAAATGAAAGACCAAAACACACTCAAAGAATTCAAAGAAAACAAACACTGCAAAAACATTTTTATCAGCAGTCACTAATTGTCAAGAGGTGTTGCTTAAAAGTTCAAATAAATTTCACTCCAATAAATATATAAATATACTGAGAAGTTAGGTGACTGCTTCCTACCTTTACTGCCTGGATTAACACCTAAAAACTAAGGTCAAGCAGTGTGACAGTACAATGTCAAAATAAAACATCTGACTTGCTTGGAGTCCAGACGATTATTGCTGATGTTGATACAATAAGCTGACTTACAGGGTATTAGTAACAGCTGTGGCTTAAGACATCTCGCACACACTTGGTATCTATCACACGGGCAGACACTCATATCAGATCTCACTCACACGACATCTCTGTAGAGAGACTGAGGGCTAAGTTACAGCCAGATGAAATCAAAGGTCGACTGAAGCAATCGTCAGAGACAGAGTGAGGAGTTGCATTGCGTGATGTGTTACTCAGATGGAACAGGACTAATCAGACGCACGCCAGTTATGCAAGCTCTGTAACTGGCAGGAGCAATGGATGGAAATGTTAATGGCGTGTTATGGAAATGAATTCTGACCTACAGAACGACCTGTATGGGCCCTCGCAGGGCAAGTCAGGCCATGTCAAGTTGTAATACAAATGAAACTAAGGAAAGCTGGGTGATTTAAAAAATAAAATCAGTGTACAGAGAAAACATGGACAGACAGCAACAAAAATCTGTCAAAATATTAAATAACATATTCAACAGTAAATTCCAAAAGTTCGGCTTCAATGAAAGGATATCTGGCAGGACTTTCTTTAAGAGCGTTAAGGAACCCACTTTCATGAGAGCCTGTGAACAGAGAAAGACAGAGTCTCCATTAGACCACTATACAATCAACATTAAACGGGACACTGAACATAGAAACTTGTATCAGACATTGGCTTACACGCAATCTGGAAGCATTACTTGCTGTAGCAATGTAAGTGTCAACAAGATGAGCTGAACTGAGTGTGCCCACGTAAACTAGCATTCCAATTTAACTTCCAAGTGTGAAGATGAGAACAGAGTCAGAATAAGACCAAAAATCTCTGACAGTTACATGTAGCTGTCAGAGACATCTCAATGGCTCCAATGTGCCTGACTTAAGATTATTTTTTCCTTCTGAGTGCAACTGTGCAAAATACAACAAATGGTTTCAGGGAGTGCAGAGACACGTTCCTTTGAATTATTGCTTACAGAATAAATTAAATGCTGTGATTAAGAGTGAGAGTTTAACAGCTGAAACATTACAGGACTATGAATACCTTTGATTTGAAACACTGTAAAGCACAGCTGTACTTAAAGCTTACAACATGAACAGATTATTAGCCATTGTGACGCTCTTCAGCTTAGTTTGAGCCTCACTGGGAGGAGAGAAAGTGCAATTTAGCACCACGATTGACTAGCAGTTAGACCTGGCCCACATTTCTTTCCCAGTGCAGCATTGATTCTCTGACTGTCATTTATGCATACACAAACACTTGCACTGAAGGGGAGCCCAACAGTCCACCGCCTGCTCCCAGCTGGAAAGATGGTGACAAGCCAGAACGCTGCAGCTTTTCACAACACCCACTTACAACCTGCTGGCTCACAACGCACCAAGAACACCAGGAGGAGTGTGTGTGTGTGTGTGTGTGTACCATGCCTGAACACACACCCTTTTCCCCTCCCCTCAGCTACTTACGTAAAATGATGTGTGTGATGACGAAGGCGAAGATGAAGATGGTGAGGAAGGAAAGCGAGAGGATGAACATGTAGAAGAAACGGTAGTTCCTCCTTCCCACACAGTTCCCCACCCAGGGACAGTGGTGGTCGAAACGCTCTGCATGAACACAGCGAGACAGAGAGAGGGAAAGTAAGAAAAGCTTATTTTGGATACAAAAACACACAAGTACAAGGTCTTTCCTTTAAACCCGCTATGCTGCTGCCTCAGTGATATTTCTCCTGTCTGAAGTCTCTGTCATGCACATTGCTGTTGTTAAAAAAGACAAACAAAAAAACACCAGAGACTGGGTTATGTCTAAATGGCTTAGAAATCAGGTTTCCTCAATGCACAATTAGTAGAACTAAGCATACACATACTACACAAGCAGAGCTGTGGAGATCTAGTGGAAAGGAAGTGTCCCTCTGGATCTTGGCATAATAACAAAGACTTTTCACACAGTGCAAACTGTCTATTTATATACTCTACCTAATAGAAGGTACAGGTTGGTCAACACGACTGTGTAGGGCAGAAAAATTCGCCCCGTCACTGTGGGGCTGTGCAAGGTTGAGAGGGCGATAGAAGCACTTTGCTGGGTCAACAGATAAAGTGCCTCCAGTGAGACCTCAATTTAAGAATATCTGAAGATGCCTGAGGAATTGTAAATGAAGACAAAAGAGAGGGCAGTAAAAGTTCAAACTGTCCAGACTGCTGTATTGCTTTCATCAAGACAATGCAGCAAGGACTTGGGTTTTCCATTATGTTGAGTTTGTCAGTCACTTTGTGCGAGTGAGGGGCCTCTTTGATCTGAATGTCTGTGTTAATAAACTGAATAAAATGTCTGGAATTCAAATATGAATGCAGCCTGAAATATGTTGATAATTTTATTGAAAAATACTTTCAAGTGAAAATTGGTGGTTGTTATTCTAAAAGGAGAAACAAGATGCACCGACCAACTAGCCAGGGACCAGGCACCGGCTGGTCTGTCTTCTGTATCTCCGATTCCAAGCCGTTTCATTTTATGCATACGCTCACGCACAGTGCCTCAGGCAATATGTCACAGCCACATGCTAACAAGCCTTTAGCGTGGACATTCTTAACTTCGAGCGAAAAAGACACTAAGTTCGCAATTTGTAATACATGTGAGGCTAAAGTAAATCTTGGGGGACTACTACAAAAACATTCAGAACAACAAACCTAATCAGACACTTTAAACACCATCACACAGCTGAACACGCCCACTTTGAAGAAGATAACTAAGGAAAAGTGGCTACAGCTAAAGCTAGCCAGAGCTCAGTGCTCAGACACAAGCCAGCAGCCTCTCCTATATTTCCTTGGTCAGTGATCAGTGAAAAGATCAAAACAATTACAAGGAAAATTATGGATTTCATGGCCCTGGATGATCAGTCCTTCTCCATAGTTGAGAATAAAGGCTTCTGGAAATCTGATAAATTACCTCAGCCCTGGTGAATTTGTAAACATACTGTAAAATGAAATAAGTAACTATCAGTCACTGATTTGTTACAGAAATCTGTTGCACCTGCCTTTGTTCGGTAAAGTAAAACATGTCATATACAACTCATTTTCATTTAATTGCTATTTGCAGCTTGTTCCAGTTACTTCATTTTGAGAGGAAATTGTTGAGTTGAATAATTTCTTTTATTGTGAAAATAAAATTTTGCATTGAAGAAAAGTTGATTTTTGTTTCCGCTGGCAATTACAATTCTTAGAAAGAAAATCGCAATCAGCAAAAATCAGCATCAGGTCACACTCATAAAAAATTGGAGTCGGCCAAGAAAATTGGTGCACCTCTCATTTTAATCAACTGAGTGTGAACTACTAGCTGTGCACAGTGGTATCTACTTAACTAATTAGTCACAGCCGTTATTGGTATAGTGAGGTGAAATGACCTGCTTTTGTCTTCATTAATCAATGCCTGGTTGAAGTGAGTCTGGGAAATGCAGCCTCTGGTCAGACAGGATGAAAGGGGACAGATACTACTAATCCAATCAGATTATCACAGCCTGCCACAACAGTACTTAATATGAGGTGAACAACAATGCTAGGAAAGTACACGTGAGACTTTTGATGTTGTTGTGTGCATGTTCCTACACTCGCATTCTCAGTTTCAGATAACCACATTAAGATAGGCTTCAAATTAACCTTGGAAGCTTGTAACAGAAACTAACAGTTTCATCATGATCAAAAAGATTCTTATTTATATGCCAATTTCATAGTCTCTTAATTTGTATATGAATGCTTTGTTTGCTTAAATAACAATCAATCAATTTAACCAAGAGGGCAGTTAAAGCTTCATCTAACACTCTTGTAATTGAGCACATCAGAAAAATAACAGCAGCAGAGAGACCTAAAATCACAACTGCAAAATCCCAACCCTCTTCCCTTCCACATAAACAAGCACCAATATTTAAAATTATAAACACAAACAGTGACACCAGCTGTACAGTATGTACCATGTAGCAAAGAAAGAGCAGGACAGAAGGCAAAGGGAAACAGTCTGAGTGTGTATGTGTGTGTGTGTCATAATTCTGTGCTCTTATAATCCTCTTCTATCACTCCCAAGAGGATAACCCTCTTAAAAAAAGGGATGCTAACACATTCCTAACCTCCACTACCACCAGGGAGGCCCTATCCATCCTGACTGCTAACTTATTCAAGAGCTTGTTAGCCCCCTGGCGTTTACAGCCAAAGAGACAGAGAAGTCCAGAGACGAGTGCAAGTACTCAAACCACTTTTTCACTGCCAATGTGAGTGCCAGCCCAATTTGTTACTAATAACGATTGTTACATACATAGAACAAAAACAAATTGACATTAATCTCATATAAATATGATTTTTCTTTTCTGTCTCTCTTTCTAGCTTAATAATAAACCCTGGACTAACTTCAGATTTCACTTTGTGGATATGAAACCATGCTGGGTGGAGACCTAGAGTTTTAAAAGCAGAGGGGAGTTGTTCTTTCGAAAAAGACACCAGTTACAACTGAAACTCATCACTCCCACCCAAACTGCAGTACAGACAGTGCAACTCTGTGCCTGTTTCTCGTTTTCCATTTCCTTTCCACCTCTGGCTGACAACCATGATCTAAACAGGTTTTAAAGCTCATACCCAAGGATTTGGATTTATACAATCACACTGCTCTGTGCCCATGTTTGGTCTGAAAATGCCTTCAGAACATCTCCTGTGTTTCTTCTGGTTTAAATCTGTCACTCATTCACTTCATCCTGTTTTCTGAGGCAGGATTGCTTTTGCAGTATGTCAAATTTTAATTAAAAAGTGAGCCTCACCATTTTCATTTTGGCATTTAGCAAGCCACTTAAAATGTGCAAAGAAAATCAAACTTCGAGAATTGCCATACATAGTCTGCTTGTGAAAATGACTGCCCTGCCATTTTTTTGTTCAGCTGCCAGTCTGTCTTCCTTCCTGCCAGCGTGCATCTGCAGCATCTGATTATCAACGCCTCATCTTTTTTCCTGTGTTTACTACTTCCTCATCTTTTGTCTCCCAGGGTTTTTCAGTCAGCCCCACTTCTGACAAGGAAATAGGCATTCAAAGAAGGAATTGTCTCCGATGAGCGAGCAACACAACATCCTTGTTGAGAAACAAACAAACAGGTCTCTGTATCTCTGTCTTTTACTAACTGCTTAGTTGTGCTCTTCACTTTGTCTCTGAAGATGGAACATGTGGTTGCAAAGGGCAGCAAAACCATAATGCTGTTGTTTTCTTTCTGTTGTTCTCTCTGTAACTATTCTCTCCCTCCCATTTGTGTGGTTGCCAACTTCTCTAAGCATATGTACTGTACATTCCCTGTAGAAACTCATTATAAACTAAACATTGAGCTTGGCTTGTATCTCACATAAAGATGCATTTTATTTGTCTGGTTTGCATGTGCTGACCTGTATTTGTGTATTGTGGGTTTGTGGTTCTACATGTGTGGGTTGGGGGTGGACAAATTGGTCAGCATATTGTATGAACCCCAAGTTTGTTCTGTAGCAGAGGGGCTGGTCAGAGTGACGTCTGATATGATTGCAAAATAAAAAGGAAATTCTTCAGTCAAACCATACAAAAACTATAAAGCAAAGAGTAAACACTTAAATATGCAACATAGAAATCAGCACTGCAATGTAAAAAGGCAACACCGCAACTCAGTTTTTTAAGAAATAAGAGAACAAATGGAATTTTCTCAAATAGGTCTTCAGACTAAAGCGAGCCAGTGATTCATGTGTTACAGATCTGCATTAACAATTTATCATCATAGAAATACAGAGCTATGAAACAGTTCACAATAAACCTGTCATAAAGTGAACAGAGGACGGTTTGGTGATGGTCTAGTCTGTTTTGTTTCTTACTAATGCCTCAGAATGAATGTGCTAAAAATCAGACAGCAATTATGAGCCAAATACACAAACTCGCACTGAGAGGATTTCATTTTCACTCACCCACACAGTTGTCACAGAGGCTGCAGTGGGAGGCACGTGGCGGTCTGAAGATCTTGCAGGTGAAGCAATACTTCAGCTTGACTGTCTGGCCATTGATGACGACCTCCTTGGTCCTCGGAGGAGGCCTGTAGCCTGTACTGCCATTAGCCACATCTTGGGAAAATGAAGAGAAAAAACAAAAGAGATACATAAAAATCACAGAGAAAAGGCCATACAAGTGCACAATTTTCTCATAGTTTCACTTGAGCCGTAATGACTTTTCCACATACACTGTCATAGCGTGTGTTTGTCAGTGATGATATGGTTGTTATGAATATTTCAGTGGCACAAAAATGAATGAGGTAAAAAACAAACAAACAAAAAATCCACTGGCAAAAAATAAATTCAACATCAAAGCACTGAAAATAAACATTTTTCTTTCTTTTTTTTAACAATTAGCGACAATATAACAATTTTTTAAAACTTTTTAATAAGTGCAGCAGGACTGATTTCTCTACTTGACATAATGCATAGACAATGCAGCTCAGACAGCAGAGAGCAGCGGACTAAATGAAGGCAACAGGTGACTAATGGCGAGCAAATCATCACATTTGTGATGCAGTCTAACTACAATTAGTGCCATGCAATAGTCAAAAGCTACAGATATAATAATATAATAATAACAATGTAAATTTCTGTAGCACATTCAAAAGGAATCAGAAAATCAGCCAGATGAGAAACCATAAAGGTGTAGAAAACAAACAAAGAAGAGCCAGTAATTTCCATTCAATTTTATCACTGAGGAAAAATGCGTTCAGGCTGTCCAGTTTAATTTGTCTTGAGATGGATGAATCTTAACAAGGCTTTGGTGAAGTGAAGTCCTTACTGACCTGCAATTATCCTCAGCTCTGATACGAGGTACGTGTCATGTTATCAGTAGCTTAAAAGACTTGAACATGGACATCCCACACAGCTCATTATGTTTAATTAGCTCGACCATCTTAGCTCTTTTCACAAGCTATGCAGATTCTGCTCAGGGGTGTCATCTAAAGCCAACCTCTAGTTACAGGGATTTGAGTTAAAATTGTAGCATGGCTCAGGTAATAAGAACCAGTCTGGAATTCACCACACACTTAACACCACGCTCCACAGACTGTAGTACAAAGAAGAAAATGGTGGCAAACTGCTCTGAATGGCTTTTGGTTGGGTAAGATAGCAGTGATGACAGACTTAACGGTAAGGATGAGAGAAACGATAGTGATTTTCAAGCCATAAAAGGTAGAGCCTGTATCCCATTATTGTTCAGCTCACTTCGAGCGCTCTCACGCACTCGGAGAGCAGATGTAGTGTGTAGGAAGATCATTTGGGGATCGTTTACACAGAAGCCCATAGCATTGGTGAGCAGTGTGTGTGTGTGTGCGTGTGTTAGTGGGGCGATTGTATAGAGACAGAGAGCTTGTGTGGGTGTTTGACATTTCTAAAGGAGAGCAGAGGAAACCACGGAGTTCTGTTCCACTGAATTCATCTCTATTGTGATCGATGCCTACAGAGCGCTCTCCTCTCTCCTCCATACTCCCTCTGCTCCTCTGCCCGCTCAGCAGACTCCACTAAAGGTGACAACAAATGCGGGGTGTGTGTGAAAAATTCAAAGCATGATTCAGTTACCGCAGGAAGAGAAGTGCCATTGTTTAGGTATTCATAGTGCAGTGAAATTCCTAGTAATATTACCTGCTGTCAGGAGAAATAAAGAGACATGACAACCAAATGAAGTTTCCTTCTGAAGCATCAGAGACCACTTTTGAAGAGTATTTTGAGATCTGTAAAATAATGCCATGAGCCTATCACATCATCATAAAGATATTCATTAGCAGCAGCAGCAGCTGAGTTTGAGAAAATGTTCATGTCAGCCTCCTGGCTATAAATCTGATTTGGAAATATCAGGAATTTGATAGCTAGATAGCTACATCGTACACTCCCCAAAGACAGCTACAGGACATGTCCCCAAAAAGGGGGCAAAATGGCTGGGAAAAAAAAAAACAACAGCCAGCTACACCTTAATTAAATCCAGAATTAGCACGAATACAATTGTTTAAGGTATTAAAGGAACTTTGCATCTATCAGTTCAAGTGAAAGATATCTGAAACCGATCGTATTGTCTCAGAGGCTAGGACACCACAAGCACTAGTGTCCTAGCCAGGCTACCGTCACTTTAAGTCTTTAAGTCATTATCAAAATAACAGAAGAAAAAAACCTCCTAAATTGTAGAAAATGGACAACATAAAACGAAAAACATTGCCAACCTCAGGGGACAAAAATATCAATACTCCAATATTTAATATCAAATACGCTTGTACTATGATTGTTAATTCCCAGTTGAACAAACATTATGATGGAAGGCCAAATCAGCAGACACAAACTCTAGCCTTAAAGATTACCATAGAATCGAATAGACAAATTTCAGTTTCAACAACAACATTATGAACTTCCTAAAGGAAACAGTCATTGCAGTTATACAATACTGGACTGCTCTGTGCTGAGTCAAGTCCATGAGGGTGTGCATGGTTTGATACTAAACACTTTCAGAGAAAGAGGAGGAGAACTATTTAATTTGTCCACACACTAATATTCTGGGTGTTTTGTTCTCATACACAGCAAAACAAATGCATACATATAGAAAGCTGCAGCTTTTCTTCTTCATCTGTGAATGAAATACAAGACCTTTAATGCACCAGTTAATGTTTTTCAAAAGCTGGTATAGATTTTTTTTTGTAACTAGTCTAGAGAGAGCTCTGCCACAGCCTCTACCGGTCTCAAAAAGAAAAGAAATTCAGTGGCATGAATACCTGCAACATCAACAGTCCACTGATAGCCCATCCTTAAACACCAGACCCTAAATACCAGTATTCCTGTTTACCACCCTGTAAATTAAGTGTGGTCTCACCTTAAGTACACTAGGGCCAGCAAATCAACATTCACCACACTTGTTCACAGATGCCTGCAGTAAAGTAGAGAGTGAGTGGAGTGTCAAAGTAGCTTTTCTGCTGAATAAAGCCATTTGTAAACTGCCATCCCAGCAGCTAAAGCTGAGCCTTACATCAGTGTCTTGTGGGAGATCCCTCAGAGAGATAGGCCAGGCACAAGAGCATGGAGCTGCAAAGTAAGGCCAGGTAGAGAACTGATGTAACAGAACTCACAAAGGCGTGCACACACACACACACACATGCACACACTGTACCCACTCATGTCCTCAAACACAAAGCTAAATGAGGGTTCAATGTCAGCTAAACTGTGCTGAGCGTTGCCTGATGAGGTATAAAAGGAAGCAAATTACTATCCTGCTGTGAGTGTGGAGGAGAGAAAACTGGTGCCTTTACCTTCACAGATGGAAAACTGTATTAGAATACGATGATGGCTGACATATAGAATCTGCCATCACCCTGCCTGCCAAGACACAGGACTAAAACCTGAAAGGCAGTTCAGTAAAGCAATGATTTCAGAGTCTTGCACACAACAGCTAATTAGACTAAAAAAATGCTTCAAACACACTACAAAAGTGTGCCTATCAGTCATAAAATGAAATGCACGATCTTTGACAGATTTCAAAAAACATTTTTTTTTTTTTAATTTTTTATTACACTTTATTAATCCCAAACTGGGAAATTACTTCTCTGCATTTAACCCATCACTGATTGAAACACACACACACATGCAACATGCAGGTAAAATGTTTCATTTACACTGAATTCACAATTTATGCTTCACAACAGTTTTGTAAACTGGAAACAATAAACAATTAGACTAAATATAATCTGTTTAAAGCAAATGCTCCTTTCATTATTTTCATCTATTAATCTCTCTCTGGTTTGGTGAAGCTCTAAATATATGAAACTGAAAGTGGGGAAAAAATGACAGCAAAGTGAAGGAAGGAAAACCTTAACACTTCATACTTTATAGTGATGTCATCCCAAGTCTTTAAAAACAATGACAAAATAATGATTAGCTGATAGGCTAGGTCATGGCTAAGCACAGGTTGATCGACTAAATCAGTATCAGTATTCTTGTAATAATCAAAAGTACTAGTAAATAACAGAGTGAGAACAGAAAAGTGCAGCAGCCATAAGAAATCTACTGACTCCACTGCTCATTACAGATGATCAGAGGTAAGAAAGCAGCAAGTAACATCATTCTAGCAATTGCTTATATTGGTAGGTGGCTTATGTTATATTGTGTGTTTGTTACCCTGCTGTTGACGGGAACCAGGCACGAAGGAGGGTGGTAAAGAAATGTATGTAAATGTTACAGATAAATAAAAGCATAGCACAATTCTGTCTGCCAAGTCAGTTCATTCTCTGCTCAGGTTCAACCTGCTTATTCACTTCTTGACATTAAAATAAGATCATTACAAATGAGGAAGATAATCTGGTGCTGAGTAACTTTCAGCTTTGGCTCTGGATATTCACTGCAGAGGAATATCCTGTATGGCCTTGATCTGAGGCAAGCCAAGAAGAGTAGCACACATCACACAGTTGAAACAGCACAGTGAAACGTCTTCATGTTATTCAAAGACTACTTGCGAAGCAGAATGGCACAGGGAAAAAACAGAATCGGAGGGCTTTTGATTCTGATGATTTTGTGCCATGCAAATATTACTGGGTGCCATTTAAATAGACGTGCCAGTGGCTCTTCAGAGGACTATGGGATTTCTGGTTGGTTCTGATTGCCAAGCTGTTTTTAATTTGGCTTGTTGCTGAGCATCATTTTTGATGTGGCCACAACACAATACAACCACATTAGTATGGGCTGTCAATGTGTGCAAAACACTGTTCTGTTTTAAATTTTCTTCTACTGATGTGCTGCTTCACTGTTGCTGTTGAGCAGCACAACAGCATTTAAATATGCAACTCGATCTGATTTTGTGGCTGTGTCTGTTGAGTCAAATGTATAGCCTGAACGTAAGTCACATTCAGGGGAAAATATGTAGAGCAAGGAGTAAACAATGAAATGGAAAGTCCATCCTGACATAATTTAGAAATGTTGCGAAATACCATGCAGATCTACCCACTTACTCTATGCTAATTTGTTTCAACGAAAATGCTCAACATCTCTGAACTGTATCTTGAGCTACATGTCCTCTGCTTCAGATTTGTGTCACTCTGTGCAGAACTGACAATGTCCTTGGCCAAAACCATGAGGGGGATCAGTTCAACATCCTTGTTACAGAAATGTAATATCTGTCTGAGTGACAGCATAGGGATAGCCAGATACTGGGCAAGTCTATAATATGGCAGCAGAGTGAAACAAACAACAAAGCCCTATGGGATCCACAGGGAGACAAGAAGGGAGGGCAAAGACAAAGAGACAGATGAGTAGTAGAAAACAATTACTAAAAGTAGAACTGATCACATGTAGCTTCTATTAAATAATCTAATTCATATACAACAGCATATGGTGTTAGCTTTTCCTGCCTGAAGTGACTGAAGTGCTTTAGGACAGAAGACATGAGTATGAGTGAAAGATAGTGAAGGCATAATGGATGGAACAAGAGAGAGTGGATGATCAGTGTATTGGGACAATCCAAGCCAGTCTGATGACTCAATAAGGAGTTTGTGTTTTGTTTGTTTGTTGTCTTTGCTCTTCTGTACTCCCATAAAACAGCTCTATTCCTGTACACTCCTATTTGTATATTCCTGTCCCCCGTGGCTCGATCACACGCCGACTATCATTTCTTTATCTGTCTTTTTCATGTCCATGTCACTGTAAACCTGGGGCCTGGCCAACAAATAAAACAAATTAAGTTTCCATAAGGCACTTTAAAGAGTGAACATTGATTCTTGAAAGCACACATGATCAAAGTGACATAAAAAGTGGATTGCAGGAAATGCCTGTGACTATGTTATATATATTAACAGAATGGATGCTGGGGGTTTTGCTCCCTATTGGTGAAAACAAGCAACACCTGACATACTGACCTTTTAAATTGTCCACAGGCAAATAAAAACAAGGGCGAAATACAGGAAGACACCACAAGGTTCATCATGTGCTCATCATTCGACTTGTTTTAATTTAGTCATCTAAACTCTTTCTCATCCTCTTTGATACCTGCTTCCAAGCAATTTCTCTCCATCTCTGTGTGACACTGAACACTGTTAATCTCTTCCTCCCTTGCCGACATGCCCTCTTGGTCAGTCATAATAAGAGGATAGGCTGATGTCCATGTGCAAGCAATCCACAAATGTAGAAGCTGAGATGTCAAGTGGCTCCATAACAGAGCCCGTCTCTGCTGGCTGCACTCCTATTACTTTCTATTCTGCCAATAACAATGAAGTCAAACACAAGTGTGACCTGGGGCAGCTGGCTACAGTGAGAGGGGAAAGGAGGGAGGAAGTGATTTGCAGGAGTGATTTAAGTACTAACATGAATTGTGAGTGGACTATCATTCAAAGCCTGGTATTCATTCTTTACAGCAACAGGACAAACACCTCCCCTCTATATCAAACAGACATACAGTAAGGTCTTACACAAAAACAGTATGCACTTGTGACATATACAGTCACTGAAAGGGCATCTCTGAGTCACATATTCGAGTCAGGGGTGCAATCCAGCTGATTCATTTCACCTTTTTTTAATTTGTAAAGTTGGAGGCCAACAGGAGGTCAGAATCAATACGACCCTGTGAACTGCACTATCTAAGATGGTTCATTTAAAATGGTGCCAGCTTTTTGATCTTTAGTGGCATTTAACAGCGCGGTGGTCAGCATTTAAGGACTACAAATGCCAGAGTGGAAATAAGTAGAAAACCTAGAAGATCTTGTGATGTTTAAAACACAGAAAATAATCAAAAGAGCTTTGGTTTATTTGTGGTACAGCCTTACATCTGCCTTCAAGTCGGTGCTACAAGCAGACCTACAAGGTGCTAAAAATCAAAAAGCATGTCCGCATTGCTACAGGGAGAGGGAGCTGTATCTAATGTGATTTAGATAGCTCTCATCTTAGAGGACTGCTCTCTCTGGTGAATGGCTGTGTATTTGAGTTGGGCACTTGAATTCTGGCAAGGACACTGACAAAAGCAGTCCAAACAAAACATTTCAACTAAGATGACAAGCACAAAGTAATTAAAGCAGGTTGCAAGTCATAGAAGAGAAGAAGAGATCTGGTGATGAGACATAAGTAAATTTTAGCAGTCTCTTTTCTTAAAAATAAGGGAATAAAATTTGGGCACTAAAAGAGAGAACATTTTTATGTGATCAGACCACCACTAGTTGTTATGTTTGGTTTGTGAGGCTGAGCTGAGTCCACTGCCTCTGGCAGTTATTCATTTTCAAATTCACAAACAGTCTTGTAGCAGAGAAATCTATGAAAAGTACAGTAACAAATTTTGACACTTCCACAATAGTTTTAATGACACACATTTATGGAAAGTGTCATCAACCCACAACAAAGAAACAGGGTGTTTGGTTTTTGTCCTTTCTGTGAGGCTTAAATTTGGTACAAACAGAACAATTACGAAATCTCCAAGGTGTTATCAAAGTTGAAAGAATTAGGATACACCACCAACGTTGGTGGGCTGCCAACCACAAAGGCAAAAATTAATAACAAACAATGGTGGGTCACACTCCTGGCCCCAAGGCAAAAACAATTCCATTAATCAAACATTTTAAGAACAAGGTCTTTGTGAGGGCATAATACCCTGTGAAGAATCATACTTCTAGAATGCCATCATATTCATCCCACACATAGATGGAAATATCCTTGGCTTTAGTTAGCATGCTTGAGTACCTGTTTGGACAACATACTCAAAAGAAACAAACGCAAACAAAAAGAAAGAATAAATAAAGTACTTCAGAGCACATTGTGATTGACTGCTCCTGTAGTCATGAAAAGCCTAAATGTCATTGCATCCTCTACTGATGTGCTCATCTTTCCTCCAGCAACACAAGCTCTAAGCTTTCCAAACAGCTATTTCCTCCGCTGGCCTTGAGTCTGGCTGGCAGCTTTGGAAAGAAAAACACAGTGTGGCTGCCCTGCCATTCACCAGCTAGCTTGGACCATATTAGGTGGAAGGAAGGAAACCGGCAGCTCTGACCATCTCTCACTCTGATTAATGCTTCAGAGATTCTTTTGGATTTGGCATGTGATGGCTGAACTGATGCCAACCTGTCTAGTCCTGACATATTGGGCTGGCAGGCAGACATGCATAGACATCAAACACAGCACACTGAACAGAAATCAGCTCTCGTCTCCATTTCGTGCAGGGATAACACAGCAAGCTATGCTACCTTTCCTCTACCCAACCCCTCACAGGTGCATACAGCATTTCTACCACATCAGGAGAGCAGTGTAGAGAGTTTCATATATTTTTACATGTGAAAAAACAAGCAACATGTGAGGTATGCTGTCGTCATGCCACCCACTCTAATCTCCTTTTTAGATACTTAAGTATTTGGCAGACAGCTGAGATATCTGTTCATGATGATGACAGTGGCAGCGAAGCTATCAGCTTTCCCTCCTGAAGTACATGGAGGAGAGAGCTCGATGTCTTGTATTGTGCAGACATCATGTCCTGCATTGTTTAGTCAACAGATCAATGGGAGTGGTGTCGAACTTGAGGTCTGTAGCACTTTGACTTCAAAACCTCATCATCTATTTATGAGGCTGCTGGTCAACTGCAAAACTTCTTGGTCTTCTGAGTGTTCGAGGATTTCCGTTTTATTACATGCATACACAAAATACATGTGTGCAAGCAGAATAGAACTGAAAAGTAGTAAATAGGCAGATTATCACTGGCAACAACTAATATGCGTGACTTATATCTAACAGATTATGGTTTGGTATGGAAAATTTTATTCAAAATAAATGTATGACAGTAAAGGACATGGGGTGAACAAGTGCTGCACATCAAAAGAGCATGTCGGGAAACAAAGCCTGAAGTGGTTAAAAACCATTACATCAAGTTACCTGGGCATGCTAAGCCTGTCTGCTGCTTTCTTATATTCTTATTATATTGTGTTCTGTTGTGGGTAAGAGAGGAGGAGGCAAGAAAGAGAAAAAATTATCACTTTTGAAAGCAAGTACATACAAACACATACAGAAAATAAGCAAAATAGTGTTAAAATGTTATTCTAAACTCAAAATGCATTTTAGTCACTTATTCAAGACGTATGGGCAAGATGTAAAAAGAAAAAAAGCGTTTTTCATTGGGAGATGGCTTGTTGTTGGGGCTTGGGATGGGGTTGGATGATAAGGTCAAGAGCTTACAGATGTGCTACCAATATCTTGCACGTCAAGCTGCCATGGGATGGCTACAACAGAACAGCATTGCCCTGGTCTGCACAGGGGATCCAGAGGAGACGGAGGATTATCAGTGTTTGAATAGAAATAAGGAGCAATGGGAGTTGTAAACAGAGACACCACCTTTATTTATGTTTTTATGTGCGTGTGTATAAAATGCTCATGCTATTACAAGCTGAGTTCTTTCAAATGAAAGATAATGGGACCCATAATGGCACCGACACTAAAGTAGCCCATTAGTTTACTGGCAACCATGGGACTGAATGTAAGATTAACTAAGACTTCAGGACACTGCAAATTACAAGCTATTTCACAATTAAAAAAAACTTAACCTAATCTAATTCATCTTAACATTCATCTAAACATTTTCTTGGAAGAGAAGATGAATGCAAATGCTTCCAAAATATTGTGACCAAGCAATCACAGTAAGTGGCTGGACAATGTGCAACAAGAAAGTCGCAATGCAAAATTCAATGGATGATTACAAGGGTCAGTTTGGCTAATCATCTTCAGGTTAACCTCAATTTTTCACATCCACACAGATTAGATACTCCAATTGTACTTGCTTAACATCTGTCTGAATGCATGTGTTAGGGATGCCCTGTACACTGAAGAACTTAATCCATTCCACCATTTTACCACCTGTGCACACAGACTCAGCTACAGGGAACCAATATCATGACAACAATCAGATGCCTGTGATCAAGAGATTTTAGTTAAGAAACAGCAATTGCTACGCTTTGAAATTCACTGCACGAAAGTCAATGAGGATGAAATGATGGTGGGGGTGGGGGGAAGTGTGGTATTTGGGTCAACACTGTTCATATTTTCAGCCTTTAATTTGTTTATCCTCTGAAAAAAAGGCATTCCAACATTATATGGTATTTTGCACAGTGCTGTTTCAGCCCACTGCTCAAAGCTCTCTGTACTTCACCTTCCCTCCGAAAGCTTTTAAGTCTCCTAATGAGATTAATTAAGACAGTCCAGAGTTTGTTTAATGAGGCCCCAGTGGCCTGAAGCACGGAAAGGGCCAGCGCTGGGAATCAGAGGTTTCACATCCCGAATAAAAAGGACCAAAACTTTGAAAGAGGGTTTTAAAAAGAAGGTTTAAAAAGTAAAACCCTTGAGTAAAGTGGTGATGATCCATTTAGCTACAGGGTAGCAGGACACCTTTGGAGATTGGCAATTTATTTCTGTAACTTACTGGCAAGTAACAAAACTGACACCAGCGTAAATTCCAGTCTAAAGAGCCTTTGTTTGTAGCCTGACAGAGGACTCATGTAGCTGACTACACTCATCCAGCATGGCTGACATAAGCATCTAGTACAGTGGTCTCATGCAATTTCTGAACATTTCTAAAATACTGCCTTTCATTTAAATTTTTGAATACTTCAAAGCTTACAATTAACTCTGATGCTTACTGCAAAACATGTCAACTATACATGAGACATATCAAATATCAGTAGAAACTGGAGAGAAAAGTCTTGAATGGGCATTTTATTAAACTTCACAAATGCCTTGCTGGGTAAAAAACTATGAGCAAGACGCTGCCCTCAGATACTGTGCTTCTTGTATTAATTATGGATTTAATTCAAAAATGAATTCTTGATTTCTCTACGTTGTGATGGGTAATGAAATGTAAGCATTGGGGCCGAATGTGAACAGACTGAATCCACATCACAAACTGCGTTCTCAGCTGTTTCTGACTCAGGGCAGGCTGTCATCGGCACTCTGATGCTGGTAATTCAGTTAGACCATATCAAGTGGTTCCTAATGCACCCACAGTTCCAACTTTCACATCACAAATTAGATTAAGAGGTTATCCAGATGAAATTTATGAGTCAGGTAAGACATCAGATGGGGGCCCTTGGAGAAGTCGCGAGTGAAAGGGACAGATCGAGGCCAACTGGTCAATACACAACGAATACTTCATTTCCGCCTAAACGCACAGAGCCTTCAAAGTCAGTGCAGGCTTGATCCCCGTTTCTGTGATTACACAGACAAACTAGATAGCTAGATAATGTGGCCCTGTGTACATAAGGTTGTGAAGGCAGACATCAGCTCACCTGGATCAGTATCATGCAGACTCAGAGACAAATAATGTATCTAACATAGATGCAACTATAAATTCAGACAGGGAGGAAGGGCGTGGAGATACAAAACACAATCACTGAACGAAGGGTCAGAGAATACTTCCAGAGAAATGATTAAAGAAAAAAGGGGAGAAGCATAAAAATGCAGATGCAGTGAGACAAGACAATGGTGAAGGATTTTCATTCCCATTTTTCATATCTAAAATAATACAATTAGTCTTACCTATTTGCCTCTCGAGGTCGGCTGCTTCATCTGGGGTGGCCCTGGGCAGCACCCCTGGGTCACTGAAGCTGGTTCTCAGGAGCGTCCCCATCACAAACATAAAGAGCACACCCCCTATGACCGGGATAAATGGGGTCAGCTGCCGCGCCAGGAACGGACAGCTGGTAGGACAAGAGGAGATGAGGGGGAGAAAAAGAAATAAGCAAACAGCAAACAAGACACACAGCTCTGCCTGATGCAGTAAAAACCTGAACATTCAAAAGGCCCGGGGTGTAGGAGTGTGTCTGCCCGAACACAACCTGTTCTACCTAAACATTTGTAAGCAACACCAAGCCTGTGCAAAATACTGACACAGAGGTTTAGGAAGTGGTCATACCTGTGACGTGTTGCTTGATGAGCAGGAAGTGCATATAACACACACACATACACACACAGAGGGGTGAGTCCCCCGTGTTGTAATCTGTCCTAACGAGAGAATGTAGCATAATCCCATTACATTCACCGGTGCAGGTGGTTATTACACTAATAACATTTAGTCCCACAGGGGTGGGGCAGAGGGTGCTGCATCCTGTTTCGTTTGATGCTTTATGGTCTATTTAACTGGGTTTGGGTTCAGCAAAGACGAGAGAAATTAAATCAACATGTGCTTTCTGTATATTTTGAGTGATGCTGTTGAGAAATGCAAACTAGTACTGCGAGTTGGGCCAGGGTTTACAATAATGTTAGTATTTATATAAGGCTTTCATTAAAACAGATTTTAGAGCAAATGTAAAATAATTCTAAAAAGGTGCAGAACAGATGATTAGTTAGTCTATGTTGCATTACTGACTCTTACAGGACGAGCATCATTTGTTGTAAGGAGGAGGATAAAGGTGAACAGGTGGGGCTGTTCAGAAGGTCAAGCATAGGGCCTATAACAATTATGATCAAAGAGACCGATAATGGGTATTTGCAACAGATATATTTACAGTAAAAATTAAAATCTTAGTGTCAAAATTTAGAATACCCAGTGATGGAAAGTATATCCCCAACAGGGATTATAAACATTCAAGCCGTACATTAGACTCTTATTTACCGTCATTTCAAAACCATGGCAGTGAAAGAGCAACAGATAGTGGTAAACCACTGTGCTTATGCTATTCAACCACACTGTTTTTCTAACTGCATTTTTGCTGCAAATGCAAATTAAAAAAAAAAAGTCAAACTGTAAAGCTTTAAATGTCACTACAAGTTTTTTACATGTATGATAGCAGAATAAAGTTCATCAGTGACCTATCAAACCACCTCATCAGCCTTCAGATGGTAACACCTTAGGAGGGCAGTTACATCCGCTCATCCGTGCCAACAACAGTTATTCAGCTACACCAAGCCAAACTATATTTAGGCTCGTCATGCTTGGCTCCATCAATGATAGCAGGTGGGGGGATGCAAATATGGATCCGCAGCATTTGTTTAAATTTGCTGATCTGCTCTAATTGGGGTTCTAGTATCACCTGCACATGCGCCGTGCGTTCAACTGAACTGCAGAACATAAATGTCTTTCAGCCACGGGAAAATGTGAGCCAACAATACCGAATGTGTTAGTGAACTTGTTAATGAAAAGTATGCCAGTTGCTGAAGAACGTTTAAGCTTTGGAAAACACGCTGTCTACAACTCACCCCATTACCCAATCTGAGTGGACGCTGGCCAGTCCTGCTGTTACTCCACATCTGGAGTTAGACTGAACTAAGCAAAAAACACTGGGTTGTCTGGGACATCAGCAGGGGGCTGCAGGCAGGACAACACTGTGCAGCACAAATATTTCTCCAGTTAAAAACTTGCTTGGAGTTCCCCAAGGTCATTGTACTGCACACCAGCTGTGTCACTATACAGTATAAATGACTCATGTTAAACACTTGCTAACAGGGCATTCATTTTACAGCCTTCAGTGCCTTGTGATTCTTCCACAGCCTCAGTCTTCTGAGGTGGGTTGGGTGGAGGCGCCTCATGCAGGGCACATTACCATCTCTGGCTAAGGCAGACCAAGTTTCTGTCTGTGTTCTTCCATATCTGGCTGTCGTCATTCAAAGAGAATGCCGTTCTGCTGCTTCTGCCCATCAAATACTTTGACTGAAAACAATGTATGTACCAGCTAGATGTATCCATTGGGTTGAAATGCCATGCAGCAGAGTGTTGGGCTATGTAAATTTATGTTAGAGTAATGATTTGATAATGCAGGTCATACAAACAAATAAAAAATAGTCTTCAGCGGTGTTCAACATATGTGTTCAGTAGCTCTACGGTTCATGTGATGGATTACTGAAAACATGTTCTAAAGCTAAACTTTGCTGATTTTCAGCTAGCTTAGTAGACTCCTTTTGCCTGCACCCAGAGACACCCACACATTTAGACATTTGAGAGATCTGAAGCTATACGCTACTGCTAAGAAAACATGTGTTTACAGAAAGACAAGTTTGCTTCAGCTGCTAGAAAGAAAGCCAGCAGATTGCTGACCGTTTAGGCAGAGCAGAGAGGACAATTCCTCTCTGAAAAAAAAAAGATGACCACTTAAGTCGTGCAGGGAAAGAGCTCAGTTCTTCGTTTCCTGTCTGGAGGGCTATGTGCATGAAAAATGTAACATCATCATCACATGGCAAACACAACCCATACTGCTGTTAGCCATTAGTTAAAGACAAATATCCACATTAAAGCCTGTAGAATTTCCCTTCTGGGATGGTGATGATTTTGTATTAGAGCAAAGGTCCTGAAAACTCTGGGGGAAAAGAGACCATAACCAGTCAGCGTTGACTTCAACACAAAAATATTCTTAATATAAAGAATTACTACTCCTCTTGTTGTTCTACAAAAGTGAAAGGACAGGAAGAGAAACAGTGGTGGACCTTTCACAAAAAGAGAAACAGCAGAATCACAAGAGTAATTTATTGAAAAAGTGGCAAACGCAAAACAACCCCCCCCCCCTCCAAAGAAAAACCCATATCCCTCCTCTTGGGGAAAAAACACACCTTTCTAAGTGTTCCTAACAACCACTATGTACAAGTCAGGTGTCTGAGAGCACTTGAAGGGTACGGTCAACAGCATGTCTGTCTGCATCTGCCCCAGGAAAGCAGAAAATTTCAAAGTCTGATATCATTACCTGACATCTTTTCATCGACCCATTCAATCTGTCCTCTGTTTGGACTGACTGCTCATACATCACATAATGAATCCTCCAATTAAGAGCTGTTAATGTGAAATCACTACATGTGTAAAAAGCTTGGCAGACCTTCAGTGAGGGTGTTACATTTGTAACAGTTAACCCAAAGTCAAGATTTGAGTGCTTTTGAAGTGATCAATGAGAATATCAAGACCCCAACTGAAACGTCCAATATCCACAAAGGTCATTTAAAACTACAAATCCAGAGAATCACTTGAATGCACTGTGTGTTGACTCTTTCTGTAGGGTTGGCTAAGTTATACAGATCTGTGCCCTCTTTGATGAAAACATTATATTTCAAACCTTGTCATCTGGTGAGAAACGATGAAAATGGCTGAGAGAACAGCACAAACCGCCGCCTCAGAAACTGTGTCTCAATGTGTCGGACATCAGGCACATAATGAAAAGGCAGTCGCGTGTGAAAGAAAGTGACAGGTTGGTAGAAATGGACAGAGATTAAACACTGAAACCATTAGAGAGGGAGGATAGGTGTAACATCAAGCCTGC
Source organism: Scatophagus argus (assembly GCF_020382885.2). Taxonomy (NCBI): domain Eukaryota; kingdom Metazoa; phylum Chordata; class Actinopteri; family Scatophagidae; genus Scatophagus; species Scatophagus argus. Next base: position 14,561,863 of record NC_058507.1, read on the forward strand.
CTCTTTTAAATGGATCAACAGAGATACGTGGACGAGCTGCAGGTAAGCAACATCTTGCCTGGTATAAGATCCCTCTGAAGACAATGTCCCTGAAATCAATTTTTATCAGTGACTGAACATGAGTGGTGATGGGCAATTCTAGCAACTCTTTTTTCTGTTAATGGCGGTAAAGAGCAGAAACTCGACATTTCTGAAGTTAAATCTTTATTCCCCTTTTAGTTTGATACCAAATCTTACATTTAACTGGGACTTTAGGGGGGTGGTTGCCATGGAGACGGACAGTATCCAATGTCAGACGTGGTAAATTTCGAAAGGGATTGTGGTTACCCTGGAAACAGCCACATGAGTGAGCTGAAGTCTCCATGAAATGAAAAAAAAAAAGGAAAAAGAAAAAAAAACATTCAACAAGACAGAGACAGCAAGATGACAGTCATTACAATCCTTTTAAATGTCTCAACAAACCATTTGGTTGATGAGGACTGACGTGTTGTTGAATTTGATCCAGAAAAAGTGCCAAGACAGACAGCATTACTGGCTGCTGGCAGTTTTCTTGGTTTTCATTCTCCAGGAGAGTACATATATAGGCTGGGGCATCGGACTGGATGTACTCTCCTCTCAACATGAGCATTAGGACTGAGCAAACGTTCAAGGCAAAAAAATTATTAAGGGGTCAACCCTGCTAATGTGGAAGAAGATATACTGTCATTCCTGCTCATTCAACAGTGAGAGGAGAGACGCCTAAAACAACAAATCTTTGTAAGTCAAATATGAGCTATGGATGACTGCAGACAATAGGCCTAATAGTCAATAAATTAACAACACAGACATTTAAACTCTTCAGCCTGGCACACTACATCCCATGCAGCCAAAGTACAGATCACAACAGAGAACTCTGGGCAGGCACATATGTCACTGGTTACACTCAGTGGGACCATGTAAAATAAGTTAACGAAACATTCACATCAAAAATAAACTAATCTTGGACTGATTATCCAAACCCTTTTCCAAATGACTAAAATCCCTGGAGGCTAACAAATATAGCCTTAGTGCTCATTTGAAACTGAAGTTATGTTTGGCACAAGTCAAGTGTACTAACAATGACTGTAAAGGTCTGAGTCTGACTGCTTTCTGAGAGCTTGTGGTAATTACTGACCAAAAGGTACTCATTCGAGGTGTACAGCATGACTGCCAAAGTCTTTGTGAATTACTGACTCCTGAAGGCTGCGCAATAAAACTATGATAGCAAATTCCTGCAGCAAACAGCTTAATGATACATAGTTAACGCATCTAAAAGAGATATTGGTGCATGTCACTGTGGAGCAAAGAGAAGCACGAAGAGTAATGATGTTAATCAGAGGATAGTTACAAGCACTCAGAAAGCAATAAGCAGCAGCACAACACATTTTGCTGACATATGAAAAATCTAATATTTGCTTTGTATTTAAACTAGGACTGATCATTGCTTTATTCCTTTGCTTGTCTGCAGAGAAGCTGACATTGGAGTACAGAAGCCAAGAGGAAGCTACACATCCCAACATGGCACTGATGCACTTGACCTTGTTTTACATGTATTTTATTATGCACAAAGAAAATTGGAATTAAAAACAGAAGAGAATATCCCTGTTAAGATAAAGTGCAAATTCTTTATGGTGAACTTTCTGCATCTGCGACTGTTGTGATGTAAATTTCATCATCAGTGGTTGTTCGTGTAGGCTCTAAGCAGGCATTCACATACCGCCACTATGCTACAGAATACATCTGTGCATGTGTGGACCGCTTCCTCCAAGCTTGGGAGTATATTCCTCACTCACATGAACAAGTGTTTATGTTCCATGTGTATTTGTTGACTCAAATACCACATGCTCTTATACAACAAGAATGCATAAGCCAGTTTCTATGACGGCCATTCACATTTACTGATGTTAAATTTGAAACGGCTAAGATTAGATCAAATAATGAACATTTGAAAAATACATTTTTAACAAACAAAGAAACAAAGGCAAGGCCAAGTAGCCAATTTAAACAAAGATATTATATTGGGAAAATTAAGAAATTTAACCAGTTTAAAACAGGTTAATCCATGCAAAATGAGATAAAAACAGGTTTAGTCTTTTTGCATAGAACAACGAGCTTAAGACTTCTCGCTTAACAAGCAGAGGAGGGAAATGAGTCCCAACAAAATACTATTTGATGTTGATAAAAAAAAAACAAATCGCATTTTCTAATCTAACACAAATGGCAGAAAATGCTGGACATTTTCCCAAAGAAGATGCTCATTCATGACACAATCCTCTAACTGCTCTTACATGTTTATCAGCACATATCATGGCAATTAGACTAAAGAACATAATTAGAACTCAACATAAAAGCCGTCACTCTGCTAAATTCTGGTATTGTAGTTGTTTTCCAGAAAATGTCATAATGAGACATGTCCATTACTGGCAGAAAATACCAAAGAAAATCTTTCTGTCTCAACAGGGTCTGCCGAGGTTTTTCTACTCATTTGCCTCCCAAAGGGTGCGCTAATCTCAGCAATAATCCAATCCAGATTACCATTATCACATTTCCCACTAAATCCTCTTATAATGCCAACCAGTTTTTCAAAACTCAGCTGGGAGTTAAGCTTGGGGGGGGGGGGGAGGGAGAAACTTTCATCTCTGCTTGATGTGACCATGTGAAGCGAGCTTCACACAGAACTGTTCACGGGCTGTCCTTTCAGTGTCACCTGAGATAAACTGTATCCTCGTTCACTTTCTTCTTCACCCATACAGCTTTGAAGGGAATCAATATCCTGTCGTGCACAAAACATCTCCAAAACACACTCAGCATCTGGGCCTACAACTACCAGTAACGGTACTTTCTTGAGAAGATATTTAGTTTTAGATATTACTCACAGTGACGCAGTGTTAAATACACAGGTGTGTTTAAAATGTGGTTAACATTGTGTTAAAATGCATTTGAAGCACTTGGCTTTATGGACACTCACTCTAAGGTCTCATTACTCATGTGGGCTACATGGATATAAGGCTTTGTCAGCTTTGCCTTTTATTGCGTTTTGATTACTTTTGACGGCAGACAAGGGCAGAACATGAACCTCCTCTTAGCTGTAGGCCAAGTCATTTGTCATTGAAACAACTGAACATGACATGTTTTTGCAAATGGTTACCGTTTTTGCCAAGATCGCTTCACGGAAGCATGACTTCCTGCCACATTTCACACAGATGCCACTAGTGCACAGCACAGTCTCAGAGGACTGCAGTGGTCATGTATGCATCTGAGAAATCTCCAAATCCAACATGTACCATGAACTCAATTTCGACTGGCACACAAAGTGGCTGAGCTAACACAGGATAGCTGTGTGACTAACAGAGGGTGCTATAGGTCGACTGAACGCTTGGAGCTAAACAGCTAGTCGAGGAGACGACTTGCACTGCAACAAGTAAGCAGCTGGACATTATTTCTGGTTTCGGTGAGACTGGGTGACAGATCTGCCTTGTGATTGCACAACAAAACAAATAAAATGTCCTACAAGGAATTAAAGTCATATCCAACACATAATCACATTACCAGTGACCTGTATCTGGGTAGCTGATGAGTATACATGAGTTAATAGTCTATAAGTATAAGGTGTCTGTTGTCTCCTTGTTTATCCACCTGAGAAAGGAACATCTTGAAGGATTACATGCTCTCATGTTGTGCTACAATTGTAATTTGCTTCCATTCATTGAAGTGGAAGCCAGCGGGACCAAACAAGGAATGGCAGACTAAATTCATATTTGACAACTTGACTTGAGAGGAATGCTTTTATTGTCTGGTGAAACCACGTATACCATGGGTGTGACTGTTCAAATGTTGCAGACAAAACCTCTTTCACAACAGATTGCCTTATGACACTGTGAAAGCTGACTTACTATTTTGCCTCAGCATGCAGCAAACACATTGACTGTTGTTTTTTGCAAAATTAACATTGTTGAAGAAAGAAAGTCACCATTTCACTGATTTGATTTCATTCAGTTTGCAACAACAAAACAGCCAAAAGAGGGCATGTTTACTAAGGGGTCTTGAGGGCTTTTTGTATCATCTGAATGAAGCAGAAATACAATTCCTGGGATGCTCGTAAATTAGAGGTTTCTTTCTATTCACAGGAAGAAATGACCGAAGACCACTGACAAAGAAGTTGACCTCGGTCTACTTGTCCATCCATAGTGTTCTAAATGGGACGCTATATAAAACCTGTGGACAAACATGACCATGTCCCTGTGAATGATACTGTGCCATTACAATATCTGAGCAGGTTTCTTTTATTCATTCATTCATCCATTCATTTTCTATACTGCTCATCAGTCAGGGTTGGGGGTTGGGGGGGCAGCCTTTCCCAGCTAACTACGGCCAAAAGGTGGGGTTCATCCTTGACTGGTCACCAGTCAATCGCAGGGATGGGTTTCTTTTAATAATATCCAAAGCATCTGAGCTATGAGGATTACCTGCTAGTGAAGAGGAAGTACTGTAAGATTTATCACAAGACTAGACAGCCATTTGTGCGATGATTTACTTAACAATTGTTGAAAGATTGATGTACACGAAGGCTGGAAGACACAAGACCTTTATAGTGTTTTGTTCATGTCTATAACAGACCACAGTGAGATCATCATTTTTGGCTTTCCTGTACATTTAAAATGAGATTTTTATATGATGTTTTACTATTTTCCTTGCAAGGTCTGTTTTATTTATTTATTCAGTCATGCTTTTGGAGATGACCTGATCAAGTTCTTTTGTGCGAATACCAACTGTCAATCGTCTATGAGCCATACCTGCTCAGGTTGCAGTGAGGCAAAACAGAGTACACAAGGAGTTTGTTAAACTTAAAACAAACGTGGGAATGCTAAGAAGTTGGAAATTTGCATATTGTTCTCTTTAAACTAGGAACATATCTGCCTTGTTTACAAGCTAAAACAATTTGATGGCATTCATGACAGAAACACTCGCTAAACACCAGCCAAAGCGACTCAAATGTTTCTGAAGCAAACCAGGTTTTCGGACAGTCACTCTCTCCAACAGTCAAAAAGCAGGCCACACAGAGAGTTTCGTCATAATTAGTCTCGCCAAAAATGGCTGACTTAGCAGTGGATTTTCAAAACCTTTGTTGCAACTCCCACCTTTGTTATTTTGCAATAAATTGCAGTAATATTTGAAAAGTGAAGACATAAACGTGATTTCTGAGCATTCTTGCTGTGCTATGTGCAGAGTCCAGAGCTGAAGTAAGTCTGTCAAGGAGCAGGCAGAGTACTGCTCACAAGTACCATAAATAAAACGGTTAAAGGCTTTACTGAAAGACATAAATTAAATGAGACTAAACGTACAGGACACTTAAATCAAAGCCTAACCCTCTGCGGTGTCACTGAAACGGGCTGTAGCCTGCAGTCGCCTGACAACAGACTTGAGCTTTTGAGGTTTGTAATCAAACAATATGAGCATTTCTTGAGACCTTGTAAATTTGTGCAATCAAATCACTGTTTCATCACAAGATTGCACATCTGCAGTTAAGTTTTCCCAGATATATTTCTGCAACAAAGACAAGCTGCAGGCGACTGTGCCTTGTGGGTGCACAATAACATCTAACATGTCATCAAGGTAATAATTATTCTTTACAGTACCGCTTCTGTTGGATGAGAAATACTCAACAGTTACATGGAGTACACGGGGCTCAGTTAACACATATGTACAGAAATTAGTAATAAACCTGGCCAATGACAACCCCAAAATGGGTAGAACCATGCAAGCAGTGAGCAAATACCGCAATGCCACCTTTGTGTGCTGAGAGTTAACAAATTCGCAATCAATCAAATTCCTAACTCAGTTAAATCCATTATTGCTATAACATCAACATCACTAGTGGCTTAACGGTTGGCTTGTTGCCTTGATTACAGTTTCCTATCCATGCTGACTGTCAAGTTTACTGTAGACTGAGCAAATATTCATAGCAAAAACAAGCCCAGCGCTATATGACAAAGAAAACTAGCAAGTCCTCATATTTGAGAGACTGTCTGACTTCTTTGCTTAATAAAGAATGTTACAGTAGTTGCTAATTTGCTTTGAACTGACTAATAATTTTTTTTAAAAAAAACAGGATGTGGCTGTGGCTGAGAAGGTGAAACATGTCAACTAATGTGAACAGCTCGATTTTCACCTACCACATCAAAGTGTTCTTGGGAAAGACATTTAAACTCAAGAGTGCTCCTGAAGGTCAGGTCAGCATCTAGCTGCCATCAGTGTGTGAGCGGGTGTGTGAATAACAGGCAATTTGTAAAGTGCTTTGCTCAAAAGTGTCATATTAATGCAGTAATTTCATTTCAGCAACATAAAAAATTCTTTAATAATCAACACATGGTGCCACTATTTACTGCTTAGTGTAACAGCCCAGTTGTGATGACTAGTGCATTGCATCTCAACAAAACAAAACAAAACAAAACAAAAAAATAAAACCCCAAAGTGTTTCTCTCTGTCAAACTCTGTGGGTTTTGAGATCAATTTTCACATCAAATAAAACAGCGCAACAGAACAACACTTCAGACATCTGTTAGAGTGAATTTTTATAAGGCATGAGGGAGAGAAGGCAACATGTGCAACAACAGCACACGTGGACATCTGGGGGGCAGGCAGCAACAGAATAATAAACAGACCAAAGTCTGCTGGTCACCAACAGGGTTTATTGTGAATAGCTGTGGACTCCTCAGATGGACAAAAAAAGTTACAAAAATATGGAGGCGCATAAGATCTCACAGGAATCATTCTGTGCATGTGTCCATCCTAAAACACTTGCCATCTGTTGACTCTTTCTGGACTCTGCAAATCAGCACATCATCATTAAAACAGATATGAACCAGGCGCCAGCCTCATTTGAAAACACCATAACAAGCTGCTGAGGCACTTCCAAAGACTGGAGAGGGCCTTACAGACTGAATGAGGAGCGGATCTCCACCGTTCTGACAACTGGCAGAGTAGGGCTAGAAAAACACATCTAATCGAAACACATTACAGTTAATGACAACAGAAGGCTGTGTGCAGGTCTGCTGACTAACGCCCTGTCCTATAAATGTCTCCTTTCAGCTGAAGAGAGTAGGGGTGGGGCAGACAGTGTGAGAGAGGGGAGCCAGGAGGACTCGGACAGCCTGGGGGTATGGACGGTGGATCAGGGAGGACAGTGCTAAGCTGAAAAGTGGCTTTGTGGTTGCATAGCATTCCTGAAAAATGTTCCCTGTAGTCACAACAAACAGAGGACAGTACGCTGGGCCCAGACCCAATGCCTGGTCACGGTGTAGGAAATGAAGCTATTGGGGGTTGGGGGTATCATCAGGAAGCATCTGGCATCCTCCTTGTGGGTGCTGGGGAACATCCAGGTTCAAATGGACACTGCAATAGGTTTCACTCCCATTTCAGTGATTTTATTCACTCTTCCACAGTAAAATGGGTCTGACGTTTTAGTCTGCAATGCCCTCTCTCAAGCAGTCTGCCCTTTGGTCATGGGTTATGTCAGTATCTCTGTTGAGGTGACAATGTATTGAAAGATGAAGTGGTCCAGAGGTCACAGCTGATAGATGTGTAGCGTTGCCTCTGTGTTACTTACAGAAATAAGAAAAACTGCCAGTGGTTTGGAATGGGACATAAGCCTGCCTAAATCAGTTTGTTCATGCATTTTATTTATTGAACTGACCCTTAAATAACTTTTTAGCCTGAGCTAAAAGCAAGTTCTTTTCATTTTCCATCAATCTGCCAGTTAGTTTTCAATTAATTGATTTATTGTTTAGTGAGAAAATACTGTAAACTGTCCCTCATAATTTCCAGGAGATCAAAGTAACTTCCTAAAATTAAACGCCTTTACAAGATTATAAAAAAAAGAAAAACAGTAAATCCTCACACTGGAAAAGCTGACAAGGCAGAATGTTTCTTGTTTTGATTAATAAATAATTTAAATAATTTGTTGATTATTAGAATTGTTGACAATTAGATATCTGTCAACAACTTAGGACAACCAAACATACCAGCAGAATATTAACATCACAGTAAATTCTTTGAAAATGTTTTCAATTAACTGAGGACACAATTTTGACACCCAAATACATAAATTAACCATTCTGTTTATAAGAGCCATTCTATTTACTGTCTTTTGAGTTGCTCCAAGCTCATTAAGTACAGACAGATACTGTCTATTAAACTTTCACTGGCTCTGAGGCACTTTAGCCTGATAAAGACCGTCCGACTGAGAAACAAATCTCATGATGGTGCAGGATTCTTATCTAGAATTGATGGGGTTTCTGTGATGATAGATGACAGAGTGATTACTCTGGAATAATGACGAGAGAGTCATTGTACTCATGCAGCTGCTTGTGAAAAAACTCCAGTGTTCACTTGTTTGTTTGTGTGTGTGTCTACATGCTGTATCATGCACTTCAGTCACAGTGGGCCAATTTAGTACATCCACAGTGAGGTGAGGATGAAGGCCTGGACGAGACAGGAGAAGTACAGCCTGTCTGTTGATTACAGGTTCTACCAGTGGGAGTAAAGCAGAGGGCTCCTTCAAGGATTAAAAGGGTGCAAGTGGCACACACAGGCAGCCTGACATGTAGTCTGCTTCATAATTCATTGGTGACATGTCAACAAGTCTAGACGTCAGGGGCATGTGATAATTAAGAAAAGGCTAAATTTGCTTAACTTTAGAGATCTGGTTCTTTGGAAACTCTCGGATTTGAGACAGATGAGAAACAAAAAGTGGACAGTAGACTCGGTGGTCTCTGTTATCATGCTGTCACTGAAGGTCAAATTGCCAAACAATATACATAAAATCCAATTTAGTTACAGCAGAAGAACCCTGCAGCTCTTCAGGATTCAATATCTTGCTCAAGGACACTTCAGTTAAGTTAATGTCTGTCAGCAGTATTTAGCTGTGCTCTCTTGCTGGGGTACACTTCCTGACAGCAAGACCAACATGTCAAAACAAGAAGAGTAAATGTAGAACAGAAAGCTGCCTGCCCCCCTTTCTCTTTAAGGAGCATACACCATGCAATGGCATGAATATACCACAAATGAATCCACACTGTTTCACAGAGGACTCTGCATCAACCACAGCACCTGTCCTAACACGCTTCCCATGTTAAAGATATTTTACATATCAACCTATTAAACCTTCTACACTATTTACAGAGACACCCCTGTCTAATCCACAACCAGTTTGTACTGACATCACCCTGAAAATCATAGGCAATAAAACCGGTGATGCCAGTGGGACCTGAATCCAAACCTTTTCTCTGACAGCTCAACCCATGAACTCCAAACCACAAAGTCACTGTGCACAAGTGGATGCACAAACAGACTGAACAAACTTTGAAGGATACTTACTCAAAGGTGAAGAAAAGTCCACAAGTCAATAGAATTAGGACAAGGGTGAGGTAGAAAACCCCTGTCTGCTTGGCCATCATTATCCTCCCATCGCAGTAAAACTTATTCCGACCCGGGAAGGACTCCCACTTCCTCTTCTTTGGGGTCCTTTTCTTGTAAGGGGTCTCCATTGGTGTGGAGCTGCGAGTGCTGATTTGGCTGTACTCGCACTCTCTCATGGACTCAGACACCCCGAGATGCATCGACGGCTGATTAAAATCCCCACAGCTGAATAAATCCCGGGGCAGATGTGCCTCTGTGAAGAGAATGAACCAGTTCAGTTTGGCAAGACAGGCTAAGATCACAACTTGTAATGCCTGGGCTGAGTGTAGGTTGGAAAAAGTTTGCGGAAAGCTCAAGACACGCTTCCTGTTATTAATATTATCACATAAGCTAGCGCTCACACTACATTTACGTACCTTTCAAAACACTACACCCCTGTGAATTTTGCAAACCTACGAATGAGGTCAGCGTGGCAAGTTTAGCTAATCTAATGTCACTAAGCTAACTTAGAAAATAACTTCAGAAGCAGCTCACACATACCAAAGCGTAAGGTTAATAGCGCCTTTGTTAGCCAGCAACCTGGTTAGCATTTTATAGTAGCTGAATCTGAAGTGCCACAGCGCTGAGGCTAACACGGCTAGCAAGTTGATAAAATGACTTAATGTTAGCACGCTGGTCAACTTATGCAATAAAAAGCTAGCTCCCTGGCCACTCACTTCATCCACAGAACTAACACTGTTTGACTTGGCTATCTTGCTTATAACTCTGAGTGGGCTGCGCTGTCAGCCACATAACATTACATACACCTCGGCTTCACAACCCGGTTGTGTTTTTCTAGTCTGGCTGCTGAAGCGACGGCTGAAGCGCTGCCTTACCGAACGAAAGTAACGCTGGTCGTCGTGCTGGGGTGTTGTCACGTAGCTACTCCTCCGTTATCCAGGTTTGTTACGAGCCGACGACAAAGCGAAGAACAGCATTTTTTTTTAGAAGTTTAAGCGTAAAAGACTTTGAATTGGCACAAGGAATAAAGATGGGCTGTTCTCAGACGAGCTCCAGCATCCTGACTGGCCGTCGCTCAGAAAGACAGTACGAGTCTTTGCGCACAACACGAACCAAGCAGGACCCCTATGGCCATAAGTCCCAACGTTTCTCAGCAATAATCGGCCAATAATGATGAGAAATCTTCACCATTCAGCGGCGTTTTCGGGAAAAAAAGTTGAAACATTCCCCAAGAAGCGTGCAGGCAGGCCAGTCGACAACCCTCCGCTCACACTGTGTTTCTCTCCATACACACACACAAACACACAACACGATGCTGCCACCCTCGCAAACAACAAACATCAACATGAGAGCAGAGCAAAGCCTCCCAGCCTGCTCCTCCCCCTGCAACCGAGGCTGAAGTCACTATTGAGGAGGCGCAAAGGAAGGACGGGCTGATACATGGGTTCCCAAACCGTGGTCCAGGGGCCTCCAGGCGTCCGTTAGGGGATTCCTACTATCCAACAGGGGCGTGTCCATGGAGGGGGCCTGGGGTGGCAGTTGGGTGAAGTGCAGCTCTTCAAGTTAAGGTTGTGGCATTTCTTCATCATTTTTTACTCCAAAAGGAAAAAGTAAGGTCTATAAGACAAGGAGTAATTCAATGACAAGACTAAAACAGTCGATGAATTGATCAAATTGTCAAACATTAGATGTGTAGCCAAAGTTTGGTGCGTAGTCCACTGGTGCCATTGAGCTCCACAGTTGTTAAAAGTTACCAAAACACAGTCAGTCCTTGCACCAGTTAAAATGTTCCTTTATTTCAGTGAATATGGGCACCTTTGTTTATTTTGTGTCAGCCCCAAAATATAAGTATGGAAAATACTCGCTAATACACCAAATTGGTGGCAGAAAATATTCCACAACAGATGCACTACTAATCCTTTACTTTTTTTTTAAAAAAAACATTATTATTCTTTATTATTTTGGACATTTTATGCCTTCAATACATATCTGACTCACAAAAGCTGACAGGAACAGAGGAAAGATCAAGATGGGGAGTGAATGCACCAGATGGTCACTGGCTGGATCCAAATTGGGGATGTCATGGTCCATGGTCAGCGCCCCCAATCCAGCTGCCGTGAGGGTGTCCCACCTAGTTACGCCAGTTTGACTAATGTTTGCTAAAAACAAAAAGGCCCATCTGTCTTAAATTAATGAGGAATTACATCCTCAGGATCCGTTTTTAAAGAATTTTGTCTTCTCTAGTAACAAATGGAAGTGTGGGTAAAGATCCACAGATGGTTCAGGGTCAGACAGTATTTCAGGACAGAGAGTACTCTGATACTGCAGTAACATCTCAGCCATGTCTGCAAACTTTTGATGAGAAACTTAAAACTGCAGACAAGGTTGATTAGCATTCTTTATGTTATTTGTTTTTCAACCATTTAATGTTTGTGAAAGTTTTCAGAGCAAAAAACAGGTACTTTTTTGTGTGTGGCATCAATTAAATATCTATGGAACAGTCAGAGAAAGACACATTAATACATATGTGCAGTGTGTGAAGCAAAACAAGGTGTCTGCGTTGGGTGAACAGCTTTTACTGAAATGAATAGATGCCATCTTGAAATACTTTAATACATCCATAATCTGTACTGGTAAGCTGGTTTGGGAACCACCCTGAAAAACTTGAAAGATGAGTCATGTTTATGCTTACAGTATGAGTTAGGATAATATCTCTAGGTGTCCCTCAGAAAAAAAGACATATAGTTTAACGCAGTATTAGTTCACACTTGGAAATGTACAGTTGGATATTTATTGGTACGATCGCTTTTGTCCGATCTTTATTTCCTGCATCTTACCTACAAAAATTCTCTCCACTAATGTTCCCTGGAAGCCTTAACAGAAAGCCCAGTTAGTGAATGAATCAACATGATTCAGGAAGGTGATTAAATGACAAAGCAAACATTCCTATTAACAGTAAATCATTCAGTGAGTGGGGCCACTATCAGTCATATTGACATTGATTTTACTGACAACAGACATGTAGCAATGTTGCCACACAGCTTGTGCCCTGCTCTCACGCCAAGGTCTCTTCCAGTTGTCTGATGATGTAATTTCCTGTTCAGCCTGTTCATTAGTACAGATGATTGCATCATCGGCCTACAGTTCCTCTATCATCTGTCCTCCTTACACCTACACATGCACAAGCACACATACGCACACACACACACACACACACACACCTCCTCATCCCCAGCTCTGCAGTCACTCAAATGGCTGAGCGCATTCACTCCCACAGCTGTAACTACAATTAGCCTCTGAAAAGAAGTCTGGCTGCATTTCACATAGTGTGAGAAGACTTAATTGTTCAGAATCAAACATCGTGCAGAGAGGAGAACATTTATTCTCACTGCACCTTCTACTCTGCCTGTGCATTTGTTGCATGAAAGTGGGATTAAGCAATCACTGAGCTTGCTTATCAGATAGATAATGAAACACCATCACCCATCTGACACACAAACATTACTTAACACCACACATTACTTCACACAAAGTGGACTGGTGATATAATTTTGAGGAAGTAGTACATCACTTAAAGGTAAAGCTTGTGTCAGGCATCACCAGACTGACTGAGAGCACAATAGGCTGCCACTGCTGGGCATATGAGGTTATCGAATGGCACTTAATCTGATGGAAGGCTGTGGATGTTTTCAGTGGTTGCTAATGATCTGTAAGCCCCCCTGGACTAATTTCTTAAGTGTGAGGCTTGTTAAGCAATGTGATGACATATGGCTGCATTTGTGTTGAGAAATGGGTGGACATGACAGAGCCTTTGAGTCTGTATCCAAGAACAACACAGGCCCGCATCACATCCTGCCAAGGCCTCATCCAGGCAGTATTGTTTCGTTTAGAAAGCTGGATAGAATAAAAGAACATAATGACATCAAAGCCTCATCAAGAGTCCAATGTAGGCTCTGTTGCTAATACTGTTGGACGTGGCCTGACTTGATAAACACACAGTTCAAACCATGGCTACCACACATATATTGAAGACATCCCTGAAAAGGTTGGAGCAGAGCCTTTTGTTATCACCCAACACTCATTCATCTACCTACGCCTGTAGTGTGAGGCAGCAGAGCAGGTTGCCCTGGCCGGAGGTAGCCAATGATGGGCCTGGCTTCCTCTCAGCCACCACATCCATCCTGTCAGAGCCCGATGACTCAGCTTCTCAGAGGCACAGGCGTGTAGGAGGTTTTCTCCTGCGGTTGGCTGCCCACGTGAAACACATCCTCCATCACAAGAAAAAGTCCAGCAAACCACTTTCTATCCGAACTCTAAATGAGAGGTTGAAATGGAAAACACTCAGAGGTCTGTGTTTATAATGTGCAGGTGCCCACATGTAACTACAACACAGCTATGGTTACCACAGTTAAGATGCCAAGATATACCCAAAAGCTTGTGGATCATTTATTTCTACACAAAACCATCCTTTAGTTAGAAATCAATTATGCTGTTAACTGCCTCTCAGGCATGCTGTAATTAGTTTTAAGGTGTCAGGGAGATTTTAATGAGATGAAGATGAGGGATTTTGCTTCTGTGTAGCCAAGCAAAGCAGATAACAATCATTCTTTGAAATCTAACCTGTTTATTGCCAGTGTTGTCAATCTCAGGAATGCAGTTATTAAAGGCGGCTTAAAATAGGACTTGATATTATGCCCGCATTTCCCCTGGCAAAGGAAAGGAGAGCAAAATATGTCAAATTCCATCTGAAGAGGAAGTATCAGTTCTGGGGGAAAAAAAAATCCAACAAAACAAAGACTCTGCTCAAACAGACAAAATAAACAAAGTAAGGGAATAATGAAAAGTAAGTGGTGCCTCTGATGTGTTACAACAGAAGGTAATACACTGAGTTGTTGGCAGTTGTGTTTTTATGCAGCATCAATTCTTGGATATGTACATACCCGAATGATGGGTCTGTGTTCACACTCACAACAACCTACACGCTCTCACTGAAAGAGAGACTTGTGAGCCTGCATTATCTTTGATTTGATATAGGGAAAACTCAAAAGATCAGCAGCACTGTCAAAATATCTAAAATTGTGAATAAAGCTGCAGTTGTTAGAGGATAAATAACGTCGAGTCACGGGATTCAATTGCTAAATCAAAAGTAACAAAAAAGAAGCAGGTTCTTCTCTTTCGCAATGCTAAAATTTACTCAACACGCTGAAAACTCTGCAGAAGGGAACTAACATGAGCTCACCTGAGACAAACAAAAGCAATCTTACACATTCAGCAGACCCCACTTACAACACAGTAAGTATGCAGAGAAAGCATGTGATAAAATGTGTTCATTTTGCACGACATACGATAACCAAAGAGGAAGGGAGAAATAAAGCACTTGTGCTTTCCTGCTATGAAAAGGCAAAATGTCTGCTGTGAGAAAGCACCACATTGCGTATGGTTGTTACTTTATTGGGAAATTTCAATAGTGCAGATAAGGCAGATGAGTCAAGCAGGAAGGTCTTCCCATGGGGCAGAAACTTGTGCCAGTGGGGCCTGGTAACAAACACCCATCACTTCACAACAGACCCCTCTAAAATTCTGGTTTTCTTTTTTTTTTCTTTTTTTGGGCTGAGGTGATGTGATTACCAAGTAGAAAAAGAGTCAAGTAACTTGATAACGGTGAGGAGGAACTTATCACTATACATGCTGAGAATAGTGCTAGAAAGGTCATTGACCTCTTTCTTAATGAGGACATTGTGACAACCAGTGCTCTTAGAGGAGATGTTGAACTTTTGGTCCCATGAGTGCAGGAAATACTCATTATAGTACACGAACACAACAAGTAGTCATGGTAGTTCATTGGACCGAGGCCACAACACGAACACATAAACAAAAATCTGATGTACAAAACACTTTATGCTGCTCTCCCAAGAATGAGAGATGCATTTAATACCCTTATGTTAGAGTATATTATTACTGAGCAAATCTAAAAAAGGAAAAAGGTGAAAATGTTAATATCAGCAGTGATGTCAGAGAGTTTCATCATACACTCAACAGACTCTCATAACAACAAAGTGACCGAGAGCCTGGAAGATTAAATTGGTGTTGGATATGATGAAACTGGAAACTTATTTTGACCTAAACCCCAACACAAATTCATCAAACTGAGGGGTGGGACAGCATTTAGATTGCATGGTCATAGAATTGCTTAATGCAAAAAATTCCTCTTTTGTCAGTATCTTGACTGACAGGGCAAATTGTCTTTGGTATAAAAGAGCTTAGATTTCATCTTCAAATTGACTATCCTTGTGCTCCAGTGGTTCATGAACTGGAACAGCAACATATTACGAATCAATATTCAAAAAAATTTTTTGGCAGCAACATTGTTGTTATTACCATCAGAAGAGTTACTATCTTAAAAATAAAATGATGAATTATGATACATACAGCTGACCTGTTAATGCCCCAGTGGTCTTTAGAGATTCATGGTTGGGAAACATTTTGAACAAATATCAGGAAACCTGCGAGGTGATAAATGACTGGCCACCATCTTTATCTTTATGCTGAAATATTTAAACTGAAGCAATCATGATGACTGTGAAAAGAGTCAGATCCTCTTATCATGCATTTGCTGGAGCAGATCAGTCATTCTATGATTTTATTGTAAGGCTGGAGGAGTCAGCTGTGACTGTGATCATGTTATTTTGAATGAAATCAATGAACGGCAGTCCATGTAAGCAGCTGATGTTTGTTTTATTGGCCTAAGATTGTCTGGACATAATGCAACGTCTCTGGTGCTTAACGATGTTCATCGTACATTTATTTGTGACATGTGCAGCACAGAGTATAAATGTGTATACTGAATAAAAGAGAGACATGGAATCATATACGAAAAAGGCAAATTTTACAATGAGCTCTCAGGACATTTTGAAAGTTCTTTTCACATGTTTCTTTTAGAGCATTATCTAGATTCAAAAATACGCCCATTGACATGAATGGAGGACAGTAACAAACAGAAATGTGTTCAGTTTTCTTATGTAACCTCACCCAGATATCCTCTCACCCTGGCACTTCCACATTTGATTACCAAAGCGATTGTTTTCTCAGCTATAATACAATGCATACAGGAATTTTTACATCGAAACATCAGTTACATCTGCCATGTTCAAATATTTGACCCCTTTAACAAAATATGTATAATAACAATAACAAATTTTACCAACAATAAAAGCATTTGTTATAATAGTCACAAAGTCCCATCTCTTGCTAAGCTTGATTGAGACTGAAAGAATCATGTGCGTCCATTGTACAACAGTCTGTATACACAGTGATGAAAAAATACAGACGTAACACAAGTGCTTAGGAAGCACAAAGTTCATCTGTGAAAGTCGTTGAGGCTATGATTGATAAATTAGACACTTCTTTTGACAGACGTTCTTCTCTCATGTTGATTGGCTGGTGCAATGCTGCCTCCTCATGGCCTAAAGCACACACTGCAGGAGATTTACATCTTGTTCTCAAAAAGGGACAATTTGCTCTAGTCCTATTGCACAATTTATCTTCCAGCGATGGAGACATATACATTTCAATTTAAAAAGTCAGTGTTTGTTTCCCCCCACGAGCATTGGCAAAAAAGTTCAAACTACTGTACAGTGTCACATTTTAAATAAATATTCTCCATTAACAAAATGTTGATGAGTATATTAGCATTTATAAAACTGAAAAACATCCCGACGACTCATCGACTCAAAAGGAACCACATAATTCAGCACCAAAATCTGGTGGCAGCTTTGGCTGAAAAAGTAAACAAACTAAAACAGATGCCAAACAAAATATCAAACGTAGCCATCCAACACCAGCAGGTATTAAATATTTGTATTAAAATGAGCTTTCAAATCCCAAACCCACTGTTTTCAGAGTGCTCAGAAGCTATACATATATAGAGATATTTTTTTTTATGTGGATACTTCTTTAAAAAAACAAACATTTTCTGTCATTTTGATAAATAAAATAGAAAACCACAGGAATATCTTGTCCGCCTTAGTGTCTGTCATGTGAGTCCTGCCTCTCCTCTTGTCATGATTTCCCTAAGTGAAAGAGAACTTGGCAAATAATAGCCACCACTCCCGTGTTGAGTACAGAGGAAATGGAGATGTCTAATAATCTGCTTTCATACAGCACAAACTCTATCTTGTTCTCTTCCACTTGAGACATAGCCAAGAGGGCTTTAGCTGCTCTGCACATCATGTTTATGCTAGGTGGATCCATAGGGGGGTGCCCCATGTGCAGCAAGCTGTGAGGATTCTGCTGGTACTGTGCCATGCTAACACCATCCTCCAAGAATCCCACCAAATTACCCACGCTGCCCTTCTGCATGGCTATGGCACGTGCAGCTGTGGGGTCTCCTTGTGCCAGGTGGGAGAGAACAGCTACTGCCATTTCCCGGTACACCTGGGCCTTCCTCTGACCCACGTAGCGGACCAAGACGGTGAAGAGTTTCTCCTGTCGGCTGAAGGGCGGCGTAGCTAGCAGGAGGTCAACGTTACCACCCAGGATGCTCAGTTTGCAGAGGCATTCCAGCACCAGTCTCTGGGGAGTGAGCTGGGAGTGGGGTGCAGCTGATGGGAACGGGTCCTGGGCTTCAGCTGAAGGACACACCATCCAGTGGAGAAGGCCATCCAAGATCGGGAGGCAGATCGTGTCTGGGTAGGTGGAGAGATCCAACTGACCAGAGATGTTGGCAAGTGTAACCATGGCATTCTCCCTGAGCAGACTCAGACACTCCCACCACCACTCCTCTTTGCTACTGGACAGGCCCCGCTCCTGTAGGTCATCTCTCTGGTAGCTGGGGGGTGACCTGTTCCTCTCCGGGTGCTGGTGGTGCAGCAGGAGCAGCCTGCCTAAAAGAAGAACCAGAGCAGGGTGGCGTGACATGTCCAAGTCATTCCCCGGGATGAAGGAGAGGCTCCGGACAATGTTGGAGACGCAGAGACATCTCTTGGCAAGCGAGTCCTGCCAGGCAGAGGTTGTGGAGAGCGGAGCCTCGTCCAGGCAGCGAGGCTCATCCTCCAGCAGGGTGATGTGGTCCTGCTCCCCATCTGAATGCACCCTGAAGGGGTAGGATGGCAAGGAGCGTGCAGGGTGTGCATAAGAAAGGGCGTCAACCCGAGCACACAGGACATCATCAATAGTAGCAGTGATACGTTTCAGTGGATGATTCTTCCCATGGTCCACCTTTATTTCCTCTTTGTTTTGTTTTGTCTTTTCATCTGCCCTGGCAGGTGGTTCACGCCGGGGTTCAAACTGTGTCTGAATGTGTGCTGTGGAATCACCTCCACCTGCCTGCCAGTGTAGCAACCCAGTGGTGAACTCAGTGATATAACCTAAGCGCTCTGTCACGTCTTCAATCAGGTCCTCTTTGTGGACAATCTTGATGGGGAGCTTATCATATTTACTGGCTTGTTTAGGTTTAGGTTCAAGCTCTGTCACAGGCTGGTCAACACACTCCTTTTTACTCTCTTCTCCTTTTTCATTTTTCTCTTCCTCTTCTTTCTCCTCCATCTTTATGGCTGCTTCAGGTTTCTCCTTCTCACCGTTCACCTGTGCTGTCTCTGCAGTGACTGGTAGAGCTTCCTCCACGATGCCTCCTGCTTGCTCCACTTGTGTTTCTGCTCCCGGAGTCGACTCAGGTTCAGGTTGGACAGCAGAGTCTGTTTCTTGGTCAGGGACGGCTTCTTCTTTCTGATCAGAAGCAGAGTCCAAAAAGCTTTTCTCAGCCACAGTCCCCACCTCAAACTCTTTCAGGATGCCAAAGATCTCGATCAAGAAACGACGAAAGTACTCCACAATCAGCTCAAGGAATCCAGGCAACTGGTCAGACCAAGGGAAAATAAATTTTAATAATATTAGCAGAAGGAAATCAGGTATGTTCCCAAGTAGTCACAGATTTTTTCAATCCAATCACTTTTTTCCAAATAGTCACAACATCTTGAATCCTTTGGAGTAATTAATTTAATTTACATTAAGAAATCAGAATGGCTTAACTGGGAGATCATTTTTAAAGAGATGCACTGTATGTCATACTGTCACAGCAGACTGAATGAAACTGTTCTGTAAGTCAGCAGTCATGATTTACCTGGGAGAGGTTAAAGGAGGCCACAGTGCTGTCATCGTACAGCAGGATGTTGATGGTGTCTAGAGCCCATGCGCTCTCTGCCAGAAGGCCAGACTTCAGAGACATCATCACACGCCAGGCCTCAGGCGTTCCTGGGATTAAAACAGTGAAATTTTTGTAACCAGGAAGGAAAAAAAATGGTTATCAGACACTGTCTAAATCATAAAAGGGGCACTGAACAGAGTAAATCGGTATAATTACTATGATAAAATTTACCCCATGTTGTGCCAGTTCTACTTGAATATTCCATCTAGCTGTACATCTGAGTCAGAGATATTGTGTGTTATCGAGCATAAAAATACTGTGAAGCTACTGTTATTTAAGCTAAATGCACAACTAGAATCAACCAATCAGTGAGGCATCTTCCAAATAGCCTTACCAACCCAATCCAACCCAACCCAATCCAAAACTATAATTTAATGAAATGATGGAACTTCATCTCACCAGTGTCTTTGGAGTTGAGCTTCCGTCGGGGTTTGAGAATCGACATGGTAGCTTCCACTGATCCTGGTGGGTAGTTGAGGTCTCGTCTCAGGTTTGGAGGAAACTGGCAAAGGGGTCCACTGCCCTGTGAGCCCAACATGGGCATCCCAGGCTTGGGCATCTTCATGGGTGACATGAACGGTGCTTTGCTGGGTGACATCCTCGAATCCATGGAACGCTGGAAGGCCCCTGGACTGGGTGCTCTGGGCAGGTGGTTAGCCATGGATGGTGAGTTGGAATAAGAAGATGGCTGGCGTGAAGACAGGGTAGACATGCCACCTGATGATGACATGTAGGGAGACTGGCGGTGCCACTGCTCCTGCCCGGGCCGCCCGTCTATGTCATCTCTACTGATTGAGCCATATGGTGGCATTTGTGACGGTGGCCCCTGTCTATTGGGGTAGGGATACCCAAGGTCTGTCCTGGATGGCCACATGTTGGGGCCATCGGCAGCATGGTTAGGAGTGGGCCCCCCACCCATCATACTGTGCTGGCTCTGACCTGAGGGGGCCATGCGATCGCGGGGGTAGGGGAAGGGGAACTGTCCTTGGATGGGTCGGTGTTCAGGGCCTGAGTACCCACCACTGTAGTGATTGTACATGTCCTGCTGCTGGTTGGCATACTGCATGGCGTACATGTCGCTTTCGTGTCTCTTGGGGGGGGGGCCATACATGCCATCCATACTCCGTTTGTAGCCATGCTGAAGCAATAGTCAATAGTCAGTGATTATTATGTATAGTTAATAAAAAATGGCAAAATTACTCTCATTATTCCACTGCTTCAGGAATGTTATGATAACAATAACAACAACAATGATAATAATAATAATAATAATAATAGTCATGATGTTGTTAGTGTAGAATCTTTTATGCAAAGGTGAAGTCCAAAGCACTACAGAGTAGGAATAAAAGGCAGGTGGTGAATATTACAACAAAAAGATAGAAGTAAACTGAGAAACTGACAGAAAAGCAGTCAAATTGTTGCTGAAAACAATATGAAGCAACCTGAGTGGCAATTTTATTACTGATAATATAATAGTAATATTTATTACATGATAAAATTCTCTCGTACTTTTGTTTGGGAGTTTTGATGTAAAATCTGGCTAACAGTAGAAGATTGGTGGAACTGCAGAAGTTTTGTTAGATCACTGGATGTAAACAGATCAAGTTGCCAGACATCTACTTTGAAGCAGAGAACAGAACAGCAAATTAAAGGACTCTACCAAGCCCAAATTGCTCAAAAATAAATGCCCTGTGAGGACAAGTTCCGAATCCCTTGTCCAAATATTTGTGTTTCTCTATATTCCTAAATATATTTGCATTTTTTGTTGCTTTTTTATGTACATAGAAGCAGGGGCCTGCAACTGTAGCCCAACGTGACTGCTTGAACTAAGCAAATCCTAGTTTACTTATGGAAATGACCAAAAAGTGATAGCAGTAAGTGAACACAGCATTTCCTCCTTTTTCTAAACCGGGCAAAAATGTCTTATTAAAAGAAATATATTTGTTCATACAGTACATTCTCTGTAGGTTTAAACTATGACAATTTCAGAGGACATTTTCTGTTCAAAACCACTCAGACGTTATGATTTTGTTGTTTTGTTTTTTTCAAGTTTTGCTGGGCTGTCTTATCTCTATTCCATCAACACATTAAGTCACAGTGAACACTGCTGTATTTCCATGTCAACAAACAGTACTGACTTCATAAAAAAGGGCCAGCTCACCTGTTGCTGCGGGTACATCCCAGACGGATGCATCCCGTATGGCAAACCGGGATACTGCTGACTGTAGCCATCGTGTCTGCAACACAACAGAGGAGGGATGAGGAACTTATCACAGAATGAAGCTAGATAGTTTTACGAATGCTTTGACTTTCTACACAGGTGTACTCTATTAGACACACTGGTGCTGACCTTTGCTGTGAAGGGTATCTACTGGGAGAGTACATGTTGCCCTCACTGTTAGAAGGTCCCATGTTGTTCTGACTGCCAGGAGGACCCATGTTCCCCTCCATTCCCATGACATGGTCTGGTCTGGGGGACCAAACAACAGGAGAGAGTTCATGCTTTTAGCAATAAAACACTGACAACTTAGAGCTAAGTACACACAATAAAGAGAAATGCTACACAACGCTGTAGGTCTTCATGAGATACTACAATCCCCACCCTCTTCTGGTGGTTTGTGTACCCACCTCCTGTCATAACTTGTCCCGTATGGATACTGTGACCGTTGGCTCATGCTCAAGGCCGACGGGGGCCGACCATACATGTCCTGCATACCTCCGCCGGGCATCTGGCTCGGCATGTAGGGATCTGCTCCTGCCACTGTGAAGGAAAAAAGCAAATGAGCTAAATGTACCTGAGATTAGCTGAATCCAAACAACATGAACACAATGCAAAGAAAACATAGATTTTAACAGATATTAACAAGCTAAACAAATCTGTTAGTCTTCTACAGCTGAGCTTGTCCTGGAAAAATGCAAAAGAGACTTGATGGCTTGCATGAACTACTTTTTTCTGCTCACCACCAGGTGGCAGCCTTCCTCTATGAATATTCAACCATTTTCCTTGATTAAACGTATTGTTCTGAGGCTGCAACTGTTGTTATGCAGCTAACATCCACCATATTACTCATTCAGACTCCATTCTCTTCAGCCTTCAGAAGAGCTGCTGTCCTTTCTGAAACTATTGCTTGCCCTGAAAACTAAACTACAAGAGCTGGTCAAAACAGGTGCTTCTCAGCAGGGTGGGAAGGATGGAAAGTTGAAAACGAGAATGATGAAAAGCATGAACAAAGTTAGGATGAGACAAAGGCTAAGCTACAAAAACATCTGACGAGCTGGTGTGTTTTCGATAAAGGGATGTGTGATATAACAAACACTTTTCATCTTCTTTCATAGTTCTACAGTAAAACACACACAGACACACATCTGCCCTGATCTAAAACAACATGGTGACTACACAATCAATTAGACCAATCAGACAGACGAAAGAACGATGGCTTTGGGATACCTGAGTCGTTCTAGTTGTTAAGTTTATATAAAGTTTTAAGATGAAGTTTTAGATCTATTTTTTAATTAAAAGTTATGTACAAGTTTGACCAATTATGACATTCAGAATGATCGATGGTGTTCTGGGTTCACTGCAACAGAGCAGTAAACAGCTTTTTCAGCAAGCAGTGGGTCTTGGTGTCTGGGTGAATGGGAGTCACAGTGTGTGCCTCACTCACTCTTCCTCATCCCTGCAAAGGGGTCCTTGGTGTCGTACTGCATCCTCATCATCATGTCAGGCATGCTGAGGCCTTGCTGGTAAGGAGCTGAGGGGGGCAGGGAGGTGGCACGCTTTTGGAAGGCCGGGTCGCTCACCTCTGAGAAGGGGTCCTGTATACTCACACTGCTCCTGGACAAGGCAAGGAAGGAAGGAGGGACAGGGAGGAGAGAGAGGGGAGAAGGTGGAGGGATTGCACATACGGTATGGATATGATATGGATTTCTATATAAATGCATGCTTTGATTTTGGGAAAAATGTTTTACATTGTTTAATTTTTGACTGTTTTTTTTTGGCCACATAGCCAACTATAAAATATTTTAAATAATGATACTGTTTGTAAAGGTAAACAGTCAAATAACTGTAGCAGAGTAAAAAGTACAGAGCAGACATACCACAGAAATATTAAAATGAAGGACTATATAAGCACCCCACCAACTAAAACATACAGCACTTGATTAAATGCATTGAGTTAGTTTTCACCACTGTTGTTATTTTGTTATCTTATTTGTACCGTGCACATACAAAGGGCCATGCCAACAAAAAAGCTCTGCCTACTCTTCCAGGCTGCAAATAAAATCTGCCACAGATCTCATATATATTCATGCACCAAGAAATCTGCAAAGATGAGGAACAATTTTCCAAAAAAAATAAAAGCCATAAATCAACATATGAAGAGCAAGAAAACATAACATGAATTTCGTCTTCAGCCTCACCTATATAAATTAAAAACTGCTATCTACTGTGATAGTGGTGTTAATAGTGCAGCATGACAGTGCGGTACCTGTTGGGGGGCAGTGGTGTGACCTGTCCCAGAGGGGTGGTGGCAGGTGTCGGGGGCTTCAGATCCCCTGCTACCTCGGCTGTAGAGCTGCTGCCAGAGGACTGGGGCGTCTGTGGGCCTTGGAGGGAGCCACCGGAATTGGCTGGAAGACACCAGTATCCTTATCATTATTATGATTATAGCTGAAGAAATTCACGGTAAAAAGTGGAACACATTCAGGCCGCAGGGCACCCCCCGCGTCGGCAGATACGATCTCGCAGCTGGTTCGAGTTAGAGCGGCCGGAGTGGGCTTTTCACTGCAGCAAGATGCTGTCTTAGAGAGATAACTTTGGACTTAAGGCCAGAGCACTAACAGTGATGCCCTACATGAGAAGTGAGCTTGAGCAAACGACCTACACGAGGGAAGAGAAGACGAGTATGGAGGGACTGCTTAGGAGGCAGGAGGAGGAGGAGGGAGGGAAAAGATTTCTCTGTGGGAACTGGCCCTTTGGGGGGAGGGGGGCGTAGCACAGCTCTTTATTTGGAGACTGTTTGAAGATGGTTTGACTGGCTTTTTTTGGTGTGCCTTGGACTTCATGAGGGGTTCATGTGGAGTGCTAAGCTTGAGGGCACAGATGTATTTGAAGAAAGTATAGTGTATATATCTACCATTAGTGTATTGGGTAAAGTCAAATTATGTGCAGCCAAACATCCTCTGAATATGAGCGAGGAGCTTTAGAACGCATGTGCTTGTGACCTCCTTCTGCAAACCCCCCCATCCCATCACACAGAGACTCAAATTGGAGCTAGAATTGGGTTAGCATGCTCTCTTGTTATGACACCATATTTCTGTGAATTTCTCAGTTCAGACGACTAGAAAATCATAAGAGTGCTGAGCTAAAAGAGCCCACCACACAAAGAACCCCCAACCAGATAAGACCAAGGGATACAAATTCCCAAAAGCAGGTTTAATGGAAAATGAGGACCGTTCCGGCTACAAGATGACAAAGACAGAGAAAGAGAGAATATGAAAGTATCCTAATGAGCATTTAACGTAAGACGACTTTCTCTGGAGCAGCCTCAGTGGCCTTTCCCTGCACCGCACGTTTCCACAGGAAAAAAAAAAAAAAAAAAAGAGAAAGACTTAAGCTTTAAAGATTCATGCTAATTGTGAATTATTCATTGATACCCCCTGCCTCTACATCACAGGAGACAGAGACAGAGAGAGAAAGACAGGGAGATATGGTTATCCCATGATGATGAACAGAGGTAGGAGAGAGGGCAAAGAAGGGGCAGTGAGCATTAGGGATTTTTCACTTTCTGGGATTTCCCCACTTCAGACAAACATGAACACGCACACACAGGCACAAGTGGACATACAAAGGTGGGGTTAGCCAAGGTCAAGAGTAGGTGCGTGGACGGCTACATAATAGAGAGAGGTGGGTATGAAGATGGAGGACAGCGTGAACCCAAGTGCCCTCTGCTCCACATTTAGAGGGAGACAAGAATGACAGAGGAGGCGATGAGGAAGAAAAAAAAAAGTGTGTGCGTGTGTGTAAGAGGCATATGGCTGACGGTTGACGTGTGTGTGCATAAAAGCCAGTGTGTGTGTGTCAGTGGGTGACATAACCCAGACGGGTGGTAGTGGTTGGGGGAGGGAAGTCAGTCAGTCGAGCCAGTTTTGTGAATGAAAGGTGACGGCGAGGTCGAGTTTGTTTACGTTCTACATTCCAGTCCTCATTAATCACTGCCCGCAACCCCCCCACCACCACTACTACACACACACACACACTGCACCCCACCACCTCCACCAGGCCGCTGGACAAGCTTCCTCAGTGACATCATTGGGCTGTCAGTCTATATATAGGCTGGCAGGGTGTCAGTAGGGCAGACTGCACTTTGGAGCAGGAAAGCACATATAGTAGATCACGACAGAGGTATGGATGGGATTTCCTCCCAGCTTGTGAACCCCTGGTATGCAACACTTTCTAGAACAGAATTTAACCTAAACAGCCCTACTTTAACAACTGGGCTGCGTATGTAATAAAAGTGTTAAAGACATATGTATCCTTAATATTGTATCGTAAAATACTACTTGCTTTATTGACATATGTATAAATTTCACTCAAATGTAATCACTTAAATGACGCAATCATTGGGATAATGACACATTGCAAAAAGCAAGCGAGTGTACCCGGACTGGAAGTAATAATATCTCGGCCTATTGGCAGATTTTTATTTATTGAAAGTTTTGTAGTAATTTACATGCAGCCTGAAGAAAAATCCTGTCTCATAAATACCTGTGTCTTATTTTCACAGCTTTGGCCTCCATTTCTGTTGATCATGATGTGATCAAAATAACTGCCAATATGTGGCAACAAGGCAACATCTCGACGCTTAAGTCAGATGGAGCAAGGAAAGAGGAGTCAGGCTTAAATGCAGGTTGCAAACAAGTCAGCAGTAGCAAGATTATCTTTGCCACTTTATTTGGGAATAAATCTAAAGGAGAGCACACCAGAAGTGTCAGTAATAATTATGGCTGAATTTTTCCCTGCGATTTAAAGGTTACTTCAGAGGAATATATCCTCTGGATCCCTGGGATATCTGGCCTGCCAATTGTATGTGATGGAAAAACAGTCTCCTTCAAACTACACCATCTTTGAGGTGAAATAATCACAGTGCCAACAGCACAGAATAATAACAGCAGTCGGTCTTTAAACTGTGATGGAGATTTACAGCAGACAGTTTGGGTAATAACTTCACTGTCTTTGTGCCTTGGTTTTATTTTTCAAAGACGTTTAGCTAACCTAGAGATTTACTGAAATGTGTCTGATTGACTGACGACTTGTTTTTATTTTTCTTTTAAGCAGTGTCGCCATGTTCCCAGGTCTCAGCAATTAAACTGGTGAGCTGTAGGCCTCCAACTTTCACGAGGACCACCCATTCTGACATATGCAGGTGATATAAGAAGTATGCAGGTGATATTACTTCAGTCAAGTGTTGCAGTATAAGCACTTTATAGTTTAACGCTGCACATCTAAAAGGCGGTCCAAACATCACAAGTACTGACCTTTTCATATTTCACAACAGAAGCCATAGATTATTATGATTATGTGTACCACTGATGTGGGCAAAATGAGATTCTGTGAAATTGATGTCGTTAGATCTCCTTCAATAGATAAGCGGAGGCTGCATTATGAACTATAAAGTGTCATGAGCACAACAGAACATGAATTCATCCATATGTGTTCATATGCGTGCGTGTGGCTCACGTGCGCTGTACGTATGTGTGTATATTCAAATGAAGCCAGGTGCTCTTTTCCACCCACCAGGAAAAGCAATCTGCAGTGTCTCAGGCAGGTGAAGTGCTCTGATGTTCTATTTAAAAGCCAGGGTCACTTTTCTCATCTCCGCTGCAAATTAGAGACGTGACCTTACAGCTCTATATCGCTCCGACTCTTTTCTCTCTCCTCTTCTGATCCTCACGTCATAATTGTGCACAGAGACTCACGCGTGTGTGAACGGCTAACATACACAAACAAAAAGCTCCCTTTGTGTTATGGTGCTGCACCAGAACAATATTACTTAACCTCTAAAGCACTGTAACCAAAGAAAGGTGAGACTTGGGTTTGAGGTACGAATGGTGATCGCAACACAGCTCACCTTCTTTCACCTTCATTACGCTAAGCATCACCTCATTAAGACGGTGTTAATGTTCACTCATCTCTTGTGGGGCTTTAAGGTGTGTTCATGTATTCATGTTGCTTACTTGTAAGCTATTTTAATAATGGAGATGCACCCCAGGAACTCTTTTGTTAAAGGGGCAATTTAGGAATATAAAACAAAACAAAACAAAACAAGAAACATTAAAACATTTCTTTCTCTTGCCTTTAGCATTATTTGCCATGTTGCTTTTGTTGAGGTTTGTTGTTTGCTGTGAGCAGTGCAAGTGCAATGTCATTCACTTCAGTCGTACTCGGGTGAAAAACTCCCATCATATGTTTGAATTTGGAATTTGGGAACTGAAGCTTAAGCTGTCAGCACCAAACCTTAAGAGTGAAAGAGTTTAATTAACTCATTGGAGAACAGTGCTTTTTTAAAACTGACATATTTCATTGTTAGATTTGCACCTTTTAATGCATGATCTAATCTGAACACTTCAATTATGTGTGTAATATGGACATCAGGAACGTCACTCTGCTGACACGTCTTCCCTTTTTGCATTAAAATATATAGAAAAAAATCTGTAAATGGAAGTGTTTTGTTGCTGTTTTAATGCACTTTCTAGCAGCCATATTGAAGTCTTTTTTGGTTTGTGATGAATCATTTCACAATTGATAATCTTACAGATTTTGTGCTGTGGTCAACTAATAACATTAACTTTTATTTCTTCGCTAAATTATCTTCATGCTTTGTCTATCAATCAACAATTTACAAATTCTGCTGATTAATATTTTCTATGGGTCTGCAATACTAATATCTCTGCCTGAAGCACCTACAGAGGTGGATGTTGTCTGTTACCAGGCCTTACCAGGTGAGGGTGGCTGGATCTTGACCTGCTTCCTGCCGTCCCCTCCAGCTATGCTGCTGCTGCTGCTGCTGCTGTCTGCTGGTGGCTCTTCTCCCCTCTCCATCTTACACTCATAGGCGAACAGATACTGGATGTACTGCTTCTTGAGAGAGCTGGCGGAGCTGCTGGATGTACCGACGTTCAAATTGGTGGAAAGCTCGCGCCACTTCTTGTTCTTGTTTACCTGAGTGGTGGAGGGTTGGGTGGATGGCATCACATTAAAAAGTTAAACGAGGATCACTGAGTAAGTGCATCCCAGCAGCATCAGCCACACACTTGTCATTTTGCCTGTAGTGTGGTAGACCACAGCCTGCTGAATTTAATGAAAATAATCACTTCCATGGTTGTGCATTTTATGTTTTTGTTCTCACTGTAACCACACAGTTGTAGGTCACTTTTGTGTATTGCACATCATTTTCACGCTGCTGTTCTTAATCTAAAGGCAAAAAAGAACTGCATTATAAGTATGTGGACACTGCCGACCACACTTTTAATCTGGAGCTCCATTCCTCAGTTTCATTTGTGGGAAATCCAAATACTACAACATTCAGTCATAGACAATAGTGCATTTCCAACAGTTTGGTGAAGTTCATTTCAGGTTTTAACATGACAATGCCTTCGCAGTGTGAAAGAACTTGACTGGTGTGCACAGAGCCCTCACATCAAACACCGACTGTGAGCTGGGCCTTATTGGCCAACATCGGTGACCAACCTCACTGATGCTACTCTGGGTGAATGACAGCCTTCCACAGTTTTGTGAAAAACCTTCTTACAAGAGTGAAGGATGTTATAGCACAAATGGCTTTGCAATAGGATATGTAAAATATCCACATACTTTGGGCCACTTACTGCAAGACATTTCCTGGTTTCTCCATTTGTATGTAAAGCTTTATGTTATACATTTCTATCACCTGTGATTTGACACACATGGATTTAAGAAATATGAGCTCTCCAAAATTATTTCATGTATCTCATTCTCTTGAGTACATCTCTTAACATTTACAAGCACACCATATGTCACACTGCGTCAGTGCATTTGGAGAATATTAATTAGGTGATGTACATGGGCAGAATGGTATGAGTTTACTGTATGCGGATAATCAGCTCAGAATACTTTTTTTGAACTTTAAACCTTAACATTATCCCAACATATCAAAACAAATGTGTTTCCTGTGTTTTACCATGGCGAGGCCTCCTATTTCCCGAACAGCTACGTAGAGCTTCCAGAGGTCCAGCGGCTTCTTCCCCACAGCAGGAAGCTGGGCAACAGGTGTGCCCCTCTCCTCCATGAAGTTCAGGTATCGCTCCACCCAGCCCCGCCTCTCTGGCTCCACCCCCAGCTCAAACAGCCGTGTGATTCGCTCCCCACTGAGGGAGGACGAGTTGGGATTTGCTTTCTGGCAAGTGATTTAGAGACAGAAAGAGAAGATTTGGCTCATGGTACATTCTAAATGTATATTAAGAATGTGACCCTTTAAATATCCATTTATTTAAATGATATCTATTAATGGTGTTCTGTACTGCATGTCTTAAGCACAATAATAAAACTGTTTTTATTTTTACACTTTTCATGCATATCCTATACTTGACATTTATTGTATTAATAAATGCTAATTCACACACAGTCCACACTATATATTCAATTGTGCACTTTTGTTTTTCTTTGCTGTATCCTATTGCTGTTTTCTGCCACAACAGCCTTCTCTCCCCATGGGGACCATTACAGTTTCATCCCATATTTACACATTCTGAAGTAGGCCCTTGGTTGAATGACCAAGCAAAAATAAACAGTCCTTTAGAGCATTTTGTTCGGTGTGCAGCCTGTGTTTACTTCAAAGTTCATTCACAGCACATTCATATCCCTCTACTTCAAACTGGTGGGCAAAGTTTAATCCCACAAAGTCATGTCCGGCTCCGGATTACTTTTGATCAAGAAATTACAGAATAATCCTTCAGTCATACATAAATCAATCAAACGAATGCTTTGCATTTGGTGGTTAAGTTGCTTGGTTTGGTCTCTATATGTTAATTAAAGGAGTTTGAGTTTCTAGTTCTTACAGGACTGGAGGGGGTCTTGAGGGGCCAGGGGGGGCTGCTGATGCTGTCGCTGTCGTCTCCGTGGTAGGAGGAAAGGCTGGCTGGGCTGGGTGAGAGAGGGGAGGGCACTGGCAGGGCGCCGCCTGGCGTGGCTGGCTGGGACACACACTGCTGGGAGCCAGTGCTGCTGTTGTTGTTGTTGCTGTAACCATCCTGTAGCTGGTGAAGACAGAGAGAGAGAGGGGGGAAGAGGACATGGGACTTAAAATTTCTTTGGATAAAAGCATCCATCTGTTGAGTTCTTTCACCCACCTCCTCAATATCAGCATGGTAATACTGTTCACATCACACCAGGCCTGACCTCAGGTTTTTGTAACAGCAGACAACCCAAAACGAGTCTATGTGAGTGTGTTTGTGTTATAATACACACATTTTGATCCAGAGGTGGAAAGAAAATCCATGTGCTTAATTGCAAGTTTCAGTTACTTCCACCATACTTAAGTACTTTCATTTTAAATTATGCTTGTATTTCACTACATTTTAGAGGGAAATACTGTATGTTTTACTTATGTTTTACATTTATTTAAAATCTATTGCCACAAATTACTTTTTTAGGAGACATTTGTCGTATGAAATATAGGACAACTTTATGAAATGTAATGTTCTGTTGGCAAGTTAAATACTTATATATATTCAAATATTTTCAATGGAGGGCCAAATGTTAATGATAGGCCACAGGCTAAACACAAACACTTACTGTATTGTTAAAATGTACATGTTAAAATGTAGTGGGTACTACCACTAGTATTGGTATAAGTAAGAAGAATAGTATACTATAGTAAGGTATAATCATTAAAGTGTACTTGTAGTGACAAAAGCAAAATTGTCCCACTTCAGTAAAATAAACATTATATTATTTGATTCTAATTATTGATGAATTAATGCAGTTGTTGTAGTTGGTAAAGGTGGAGATAATTTGAATTACTTTTTATCACACAGGGTAGCTTAATAATAGCACATAATTAATTATATGTTAATAATAAACTAAAAAACTAATATATTCTATATGAAATGTAGTAGATTATTTTAAAGTAACATAAAATGGAATTTCTCAAGTCAAGAACAAGTATCGTAGTAGAGAACATGAGCAAATGTACTATACTTAGATACCTTATGGCTGAAGTACAGTCCAACGGTCCAATTTGTGTAAATCACTCCATATTTGCGCAGTGTGAATGTGTGTGTGCATGTCTAGTGGGGCTGCATGTGTGTGGATCTGCTTTACTCATGTGGACAAAACGCAAGTCCTCACAAAGCAAATCATTAAATATCAGGGTGAAAACTTGCTTTAAGGTTAGGCTGAGGTTAGTGTTAGGATTAGGATAAGGCAGGTAATGTTTATTGTTATGGTTAAGTGGTGGTTAAGCCTACAAGAAAAGAATGTGAGTCTAAGTAATGTCCCCAGAAGTGATGGAAACACGACTGTGTGTGTGTGTGAGAGAGAGAGAGAGAGTGAAAGAGACTGTGAAAGAGGGAACAACAGCTTGACAAGTGCTTCTGGTCTGTGTACAGAATGCTCATGTCAGCAAAACCTTATCTTTCTCCCTCTCTCTTTCCCTGTCTTTCTCTCTTCTCGCTCTCTCTCTCTCTTTCTCTCTCTCAGCAGACAGATCATCTCTTCTGGGAGCACTGGGGGTCTTTCTGGCTGCTCTGACTGCCTTAAATAATTCAAAAGGCCCTACTACTGTAATCAGCAAAAGAAAAGACAGGGATTTGGAGGGAAAAGACATGTTGTGGATGTGATGGAGGCATGTGAGTGTGTGTGCGGATTTGTGTGTGTGTGTGTGTGTGTGTGTGTGTGTGTGTGTGGGAGAGGGGTTGTTAAGCAAAAACAAGGGGAGGGGGTAGAAAAGAGCAAAGAGCAGTGTTCTGTTGTTGCTGAGCTGAGCCGAGTCGAGCTGCAATTGTTGGGCAAAACGAGAAGTCAGCATTGTGTATTGGGACCCGTATGTGTGTATACGTGTGTGTGTGTGTGTGTGTGTGTGTGTGTGCATTGAGAGGGGGAACTGATGAAGTAGTGTTTACGATGGTGTGTATGTGTGTGTGACTGACTCAAAAGGCCACTGTGTGGTTTCTTGTCTTTATGTTAAATAAAGGAAATAAATATCCTTGTGTCTGTGTCTGTGTGTGTGTGAGTGTGTACTGTATTTCTGTGTTGATTGTGCATATAAGCATGTGTGTACTGCAGATGCCGGGCCCTCTCTTTCTTTCTGTGTCTCTCTTTTTCGCAGCTCGGGCTGCCAAAACATCAGCAAGAGAAGAGAGTGCTGGGGGCAAAAACAAAGCGAGGAAAACATTAGGAATGGTAAATGTTAAACAAATCATTAAATATGGCGAGAAAACAACAGAGAAACAGCCCACTGTGCTGAGGCAGCATATGCTGCTCAGATATGGTTTGGTTCATTAGGGGAGCGAGATCAAAAAACAAAACAAAACAAAAAATAGAGGGCGAGAGGGAATTGCAAAGAAGTGAAGGGGAAAAAAGGTCGGGGTGGTGGTGGTGGGGGTACCTTTGGTTTGTTAGGCTCGTTGGTTTGGCCGCTGTCATCTTTTACGTCTGTTTTCATTTTCCCATCTGCGCTCATCATCCCGTCTCCTGACAATCCCATGGCTCCTTCACCAAGAATAGGGAAACATTTACTAAGAAATATTTGAGCCAATATTATCTAACCAAAAAGTTAGATAGTAGTAACAAAAACATATAGTGAGAAATATCTGCAGGCAGGTAAACTTTGTTCTTTGACCATAAAAAAAAAAAGGACTCAACTGAACTGATGCTGAACTCAACACAAGTTTGTGATTTTGTGGGTCCAAACAGATGTGCTCTCACCACAGTAGTACGAAGAGGCGCTCTTGTTTTAGTATCACGGACAATTCAACACTCACTCCCTAAAATGAACAGTATCGTCTCTGAATGCGCTGAAACGCAGCTGGACGATGGTTTGCACATTGTCACAGAAAAAGTCAGTGTAAAATGGTTTAAGGTCTTTCTGCAGTTTGACTATTATATCCCTTCTTTCTGTGTTCTCAAGGCCCGTCTAAAGCCTGTTTGGCAATTCATCTCAAGGGGAAGATAGTCAAAGAATATGAAAGACATCTGCTAAAGGAATACATAGAAAGACAATGAGATAAGACTCCACTAAAAATGAGCCAGTGTGCTCTTTCAACCTTGTTGGCTGCACATCCTCAGCTTAGAAGAAATCGTCCATGTACTCACACATTCAAAGCGACTGACAGAAAGACTTGTTTCTGTTTTCAAAGGCATTTGTGCACTTTCATGACGTTTCTAATTGAAGAAGAGCTGAGATCCTTACAGACTACTTTTCATAGTGGCAGCTGCATATTTCTTATTAACAGAGAGAAGGGGTCCTTGGATACAAGGCTCCACTCTTTATTTTTCCCTTGTGTGCTGCGGCACAGTGGGAAAACTAATGGCTTTTTACAGTGCCCAGGGGCAAACCAGATGAGTTTTGAGGAACCTTGGCGTTCTAATTCGTTTGAAGTTTTCCAAATGTCACGCATTTTGATAGTTGGTTTTGAATAAAAGGCGCCTTTCATTTCGGGAGCCACAGTGCTCTCCAAGGTGTGTTTAGCAACAATGCAGCAGAGTGAGGGGTTGAAAGAAGGGATGCACCACATTAATCTTTGCTCACTGGAGGACCAGCTCTACAGAAAGGTAAGAGCCCTGAGAAAGTAACCAGTGTCTCTATCTCTCACTCTTTTTATTTGCCCATTTTTTGCCCATTTCTGCAGTACATTCAACATAAACACACAGGTGAATCTGAGTGGCTCATGGCACTTGTCTGTTTTATCAACATGTATTCTGTGTATTACAAGATAAACCAGTGGAGATGGGGTCATAGCTTTCTCTTAAACCTTTGTATGGAGTCTGACAGCTTGTGTGAATAGGCTTGGCTATGAAGAAAAAATTAGATAATTATAGTTTTCTATTATATAATTCTTTCCCTTGTCAGATCTGTGTTTTCTGGGTGGTTCTGGGTGGTTGAAAAGACATTTATACTGGTAATGTGAGCGCTTGCTGTCCTTATATGACTGTTCCAAAGCATTCATAGCCTACAAAAATAAGGAACATTACAATAACCTCTGATGGTAGTCAGCTGGTATACCTGAAGGTGGCATATTGTAGGCTGGACCTTGCGTGTTGCCAACTTCTGAACTGTTGTTTCCCGTTGGTTGGCTGTAGGGGACAGTGCTAGCCATGGTGCTCACCTGACTGATGCCAGGGCCTTGATAGCTCCCATGCCTACAACAGAAAGAGGAGAAAGATGAAGAACAGATTTGGTAGAGCTGAATCCAGTTTAAATTCACAGTTTAGGCTGTGGAGAGAAAAGTGGGTCACTGTGAACACTGCTGAAGAACAGAAGTCACAAAATTATACAAGATAGTTAGCACATGATATTTGGTGGCCTATTGCTGCCACATTCCTTTATTGTCATTGTAAAATCCAAGCAGCATAGATTCTGAAAGTCACAATAAAAAGCAGGGTACACAACATATCCCTGATCAAACAAACAGCTCTTGCAAAAGGTTGAAGATGAGCATGCAGCATCAAAAAAGAAACTCTTCTATCCTCTCTTCTCTGATCCCTCTCTCCATTTTCTCCCTCTCTTCCTCACTCTCCCTCTCCCACAAGCCATAATTTAACTAATTAAGGTGTGCTTTTGGAGAGGATCATGTTATTTGTTGCCATGGTGACGGCAGAAATCAATCCTGCTCAATCTCCCTCCCCCAGCCTCTCCCCCTTCTCTTTCTCACTCAGGCGGCTAATCACATGGCGTTGCAAGTGACATCAGAGAGGCTTATCTGCAACCTGCTGAATGTTAGCCATCCGTGTGTGTGTGTGTGTGTGTGTGTGTGTATGTGTTTGATTGAAGGAAGCATCTATCATTGCATGCCAGGCAGGCCAAAGCCAGTGACATGATGGCTGAAAGGGAACACCATGTTTGGAACAATTTGGTCCATCACCTGTTGGCTCAAGATTATCTCCTGGACAACCATATAAAAGAAGATTGAGAGAAAGGAGGCAACAGATGGAGAGAAAAAAAAACATGTGAGGTGAAGAGAGAGAGCGTCCTAAAAGAAGGACTAAAACTGCAGGATGAAATTAGACTAGAAAAAGAAGAAGGGAGAAGAAGAGAGGAGGGAAGGGCAGACAGCTGAGAAGTCAACGCTGGGAAGCGACAGACCACAAGGAGGAGTATTGGAGCCAAAATGAAACACAGTTTTATGTGGACGAAAAGAAAAATGCTAACTGGATTTATGTCAGTCAATGCCCTACTAACTGGCATCTTTCTCTCTTTCACACACACTCACAGAGACACACAGTGTAATACCTCATGTTGGAACCGATACACATAGCCTAAGAGGAGGGATTGGCTTGGTAAACCTCCCCATAATCTCATCTCACAGATGTAATTAGTCATAGAGCACGGCTGATGATACATATGTAATCCCTCTATGGGGGCCGAGGTGCACAGGGGAGCTCCATGGCAAAGAAACAAGCTTGCACCAAATCCACGCTTATCTGGCCCCATTTCCTTATAATGGGGGAAATATAGACTCCTTCACTGCTGCCTACGTGTTCCCTAAAAAGCCTTGCGTGAGTCAAGACACACAAATAAATTTACCTTTTGATCATTGCACCTTTCCTCTCAAGCAAAAAAAAAAAAAGTATTCTGTATGCAAACTCCCACAAAAGAGAGCACAGACAAGCCAGCAAAGAAAAAGAAGTTCAGAGATGCCAAATACCCACGAACCTCATTTATCCATACTGTAGAAATGTCCCTCACCCACCTGAAGCAATATAAGCAGAAGCTCTCATGTGTACAGTGAAATATCCAAATCAACAACAACAACAACAGTAGTGGTTGGAGGTTTTCGGCAGTGGCGCTCTCCCATTATGACTAATTCATGTCATAAAAAAGCCCATTAGAAAGCACTTGATGGAGGCATTGCACAGCATTTAATCACACTTAATATATGCATGTGCCGCTATCGGGGGGGAAAAAAACAGCACAGCGCATTCATCTTGCTCTCGGGCACCTTTGTGCCGGGAAAAAAAAACAAAACATCCTGTTGCGGCAGAGAGAGAAGGAGTGAGTGAAGGAAGAGAGAAAGCGGGAAAGAGAGGGATGGTGATATGGAAATGGAGGGAGAGGAAGAAACGAAGATGGGTGGTGGAGGGAGAGAGAGAGAAAGAGGGAGGGCAATGAAGGCAGGAGGAAGCCAGAGTACTGTGTGTATGGGTCCCTGGTGGACCGATGGGGGGCGTATTCTCTGCTCAGGGCCCCTGAGCTGGAGGTAATCGCTGTTCCATGAGATTGAGCTGAGGGAACACACACTCAAACGCGCGCACGCGCACACCACCAGTAAGAAACACAGAAACATCTACTGTATCCTAACACCATCAGGGTGGTGCACGCTCAGCTTGTTGTCTTGGAGTGACAAAGGGAAAACTCTACCTTCTGCTGAAGAGTTTTTATGAAAAGTTATTGTTAAGAATTTTGACATTACAGACGTACGAAAATTCAGTTTTGTTTGGCCTGTCCGGAGACCAATAGCACAGAAAAACATCATCTCACACAGCTGAAAGAGGGAGCTATGAAATGTATGTTGCTGTCATGGCACTTGAGTCATTTCAAAGTGATAACTACTGTTCTACTGTCTTTCTATTCATTCTATCTCACTCAATGCTCTATTCTTCACTCCCCCTTTGTTTTTCCCTATACCTACATACAAATACACAGATTGGGGGGGGGGTGATGAGAGAGGGAGAGAGAGGAGAGAGAAAGAGAGAGAGAGAGGCAAAGGGAGAGAGAGAGATAGATAGAGAGAGAGACAGAGAGAGAGAGAGAGAGAGAGAGAGAGAGAGAGAGGGGGATAGAGAGAGGGGTAGAGAGAGGGATAGAGAGAGCCATCTTTCTCCTTTTATATTCAGTCCACATGTGTGAAGGGCATCAGAGAAGGCCACTTTCACACCATGGGCACAGTGTGTGTGTGTCAGTGTGTATTTGAGCGTGTCCTTGTGTTCATGTGCAGGGTGGGTGCTGTTGCCAAGGGGATGCCATGGTTACGAGGTGTCAGCCAACCAGCTGACGGTGTCTCTCTAGAAGTGGCAGTGCCTTTGTCCTTCATTCATAGTGACAGGCTGCGCTGATGCCTCCCAGCGCCACTAACTGGACGAGACAGCAGTGGCACTAGGACTGCAGGAGTGTGTGATGGCTGAGCGTCTCTCCCTATCGATCCCTCTGCTCTGTGTGTGTGTCTAAGAGTGTGTAGAAGTGAGAGAAAAAGGAAGCAGAGAGAGGCTGCTGGATAGAAGGATGGAGTGGATCGGCTGGAGGCCATGAATTATATATGGACCCAATCTGTTCTCAGGGCAGCTTGGACTCATAGCTCCTCAAACTCCTGATTCGAGTCACCGCGCGCGGGCACACACACACACACACACACACACACACACACACACACAGAGGAGAGACCAGAATCAACCCCGCCACAAAAAAATAAAAGGACAGCTTTTAACATATTAAATCCAGAGAAAAACTACTCTTCCCTTCTCCCTCCCCTCTTTCCTAAACATCAAACAGCTCAGGATGGATGGAGGAGAAGCCATTTATTTTGCCCATCTAATGAAAGCAGAGCGCTCTGCGGCACTGCCAAGACTGTGAGCGACAAAGCGCCACAGGCAGCATCCCTCGTTCTTGACATTCAAGCGCTGCTCTTATTTATTTAGCAAATTTACTTACTAAGGAGGTCAGAAATGAATTATTTGGCGAGGATTTGCCTGGGAGCACTCTCCTCTACTCTCTTCTTGCCTCTTCCAACATTTTTCTCCCTTCAATTTCCCTTTGATTTACGGCTCTTTTTTTCCCGAGCTTTGCTCTTCTTCTACTAAATGCTTATTTTTTCGACAGAGCCCGTTCCTATAGCTCCAGGAACTTTTTGTAGTGTGTCGCCGGCAGCGCTGGAAAGTCATTTGAAAAGCCAATTCTGTCCTCAGAAGCTGCTGCCAAGAAAAGCTTATACCTTTTAATACCCCCCCCCACCCAACAAAAGAGAAAATAAAAAATCCACAGCTTCAATCCACAGCCTCTAAAAAATTTTGTACAGCACCTTTCTTATAAACAAACTTGTACCTCCTCCGCAGTGACAGGCTTGACATCGTCCATGTTTTTTGAACATAACATGTCAAGCTTTTTACGCAGCAATTCATCATACTGACAAAGTGGCGGCCCGGTACGCCCAAAAAATCAACATCTCATGATACAGATGACATTTTCCAGAAAAACAACGTGATTTCAACTTTGACCATCTAGTTTTGAAATTAGGTGACACTTACATTCTCCTTTTTTCAGAGGGATTTGTGGTAACTGTAATTCCTAGATTACAAAAATTATGCTTAGCAAACTTTGCATGACTTTGCTAAAGAAAAGCAATATTTCATTGATCTTTGGCACATTCAACTTTTAGTAGAGCAACAGGATTCTTTTTATGTTCCCAACTCTTTTGGCCAAAAGTGTTTCCCCTCAATCACCATTCAGACTGATTAAACGATAAAATCGGGACATTTGTTTCTGATTCCAGCTGGCCAGATGAGAAAAAACTCTGAGAGGGCTCGAGGGGGGAAAAAAAACACTCACACCACACTTTATGAAGATTTAATCACGACCCTCGCCTGCAGCCATGGGATACCAGAAGTGGCCCTCCTCTGTTCATTTGGCATTCTTTTCACACAGTGTAATGAAGCCGGAGTGTGCCTACTAGTGTGTGAGAGTGTGCGTGAGTCAGGGGAAGATGAAGATGGGGGATGAGATGTGGAAATGTAGAGATTATTAGTGGGGATGTAGTGAAGGGACGCGTTAAAGAAAACGAGGAAAAGAAAACTAGACCAGCCAGTGACATCACTGCTAACTAGCCCCTGATTTGGAAGGTCGGGAGCGGGTGGCTGCGGCAGCGCACACGGGGTTGATGCATCAAAGAGCGAGACTAGACATGTGCTGCGACTAACAACTTGTTTCTCAGACAGAGACGAACTAAGTCTGAATGTTTCAGAATGTTGCGCTGAGATCTGGAGAGCAAACGGGGTACTGGAGCCTTTAACTGCAGGTTTTCGGAGGCCAATTTTCTCCTGATCTCCCTCAGATGTTCTAAAGTGGGATCTGAGGAAGAAAAACATAACAAGGCTGTGCTGGAGACGGCAAAGAACAAAAAGCAAATTGGGAGGAAGAAAGACTGAGGGAGATAAAACAGTTTGGGTAGGATAACAGAGCTGCAGAGAGACGGAGAGGGAGATACAGTTGGGAGAGCTGGTAAAAAGAGTGAAACAGGTGGGAGGAGAGAACAGAAGCAGACGGGGAGGGATGAAAGAAGTAGAATGAGTGATAGCAGACAAGAACAACTCTGAGGGTGAGACAGGCAGCTGTGCTGGAGTATTCCGTAAAAACGTCCACAGTGACAAAACATTTAGACTCTATTTGTTTTAAATCAGTAAAAAAAAAAGCTTCCTGACAGAAGACTAATTCCAGTTATTCCTATTATTAGCAATAAACAAAATATTATTGTTTTGAAAAAACAAGAAGGCACAAGCAAGTTTACACTTTCCGTTTGTTGTTCTAAATATCCAGTGTGTGTTCAGTGTTTCCTTCAGTGCAGTTGAAATGACGCTGCCTTGTTTTGAATAAACACAGCTGCAATTTAGAAGTTACACGGCAACAGTGTCTTTAGTTGAACAGAAAAAGACAAAAAAACAGATGTCCTACAGAAAATGAAAAGAAAAAGCTGTCATTGTACTGGACTTTTTGCTTCACAAGTGATGTTTGCAATGCAGTGAAAAGGAACAACACACTGATGACTACTTAATGCTAAACGTGCAGATAAAACACCAAGCAAAGACAAGGAACGAAGGCTTGCTTTCACAGACGATAGAGAGACAAAATGGACCACCGTAAAGATGGAGAAACAGGTGAAGACATAAACACTTTTTAGACAGATATACAAACAGAGTGGGAGAGAGAGAGCCTTGTCCTCCAGCAGCACCACAGTGAGCGATGCCTCTCTGGTGTCTTGGTGAATGTGAGGTGAGACTGACAGGCAGTCTGATTGGTCCCAGCAGCGTGGATCATGTCATGCCACTTCTTATTGACAGCCCAGCCATCTCTTAATGGCTCAGCTTGCATTTGCATTGCCGTGTGTGTATGTGTGTGTGTTATTGTAAACAGCACAGAGCCCCCCTGATGCACGTAATTAATCACACATACTGTCACCCCCCCCAACAAAATGCCAACACAGTGCGTGTAACAATGTGAAACTTGGTGTGTGTGTGTGTGTGTGTGTGTCTCCATGCATCATACTGTATGTGCTGTGGACTGACTAAGACATGCTGATGATGATAATGATGACTACAGTGATGATGATGAAGGTGATGATGGCAATTATAATGATAACAATGATGACTCCTCTTGTTTTGATCTCAGGAGGAGCTTGTGAAAAATATCATCACAATCACTTTCAGCTTAGTCATATGACACACAAACATATTCACATTTACACAGTACACATTCAAAGGCACACACACGTTATGAGGGTGGTGGACCTACCTATTGTGCTGTGAATGTGGGGGTGGCAGGATGGGTGGATGGTGAGTTCTGGGAGGAGATGAAGGAGGTGGACGGGTAAGAGCAGGGTGGGCTGGGGGCCAGTGCATGGAGGTGGGTTGGGGTGGCTGCATCTGGGCTGGGGACCTCGCATACGGAGGCCGCCTGCAGATCGGCGTCAACAGACTCCCAACAAAAAGAGAAACTTCATCTGAAATACCATTGCTGGCTCACAGTCTGACTAATGCACCGTCAGAAATGGGAATGAACATTGACAAATGTTAATCTGCCACTTCAGTCTGCAGAATGCTGGCGAGACTGCTCCCATGATGCATTGTTAGGCAGAACCCGCACCCGATTGGAGGACGTGCAGAAATCCACTCTTCCTCTCTGAAGACGGACGTGTTTTCACAAGTTCCCCCAGCAGGGTTCAACAAAAGTTTACTGCCCACACAATCCCGCAACAGCCCTGCTCTCCAACACTACAAACACTCATATATTCAAAGCTCCAACCCTGATGGAAAAATAATATCCCTCAACTCATACCGTTATAGCATCAAAGTGCTTTGTATTTGTGTTATGGTGCTTGGTGTCATCTCTGTCTCTGATGTTTCACAGTTAAACCTATGGTTTGCTTTGTCTTCTTTTACGTTTTGACAGTGCAGTATTCAACCCATAAAGTCTTCTCATAACCCAATATCTCTCTTTCTGCAACAAATGGCATTTGGTGTACAGCGCCAGCTATCAAAATGTCAGGCACTTTATGAGATGTGGGGAAATAGGGATAGTTCCACAAATGGCTCATTGAAGTGTGGAACCCCTGAGAATGAACTCTTGCCTGCACGCCTGAAAAGACTCTTGGAGAAAAATAGACAAACTTTGTGTCATACCTCCCCACAGGCGACCCTGCAGAGACACTGATGTGAGATAGAGACGCATGCTGGTCAGTAATTTTAGCATACTGCTATTTCTGGGTGAAGTAAAACAGTCTCAGTCGCACTAAAACGTTTGGGCCATTTATGTTAGAGTGGCACTGTAATATCTTTTTACATTTATTCTTTCTGCTGTCAAGTCCATTATGACATATATGCAGCTGCAATTAATGAATATGCTCATATAAACACATAGAGTATGCTATATGTATGTATATATATGTATGAGATGTATATATAAACATAATTGAGGAGCTCAGAAAAAATGTGTCAATCTCTGTGAAGTTCTAACAATCTCCCAAGAATCTCTGAAGAAATAAGAGCTCTTGAGCCCTTGCTTTCATCTTACCTGTTGTGTGTTGAGTTGGCAGCCTCCTGGGCTTTGCGGTTAGAACTACCCAAAGAAGGAGGGCCCATCCCAGGCCCAGCTGGCTGGGGCATGCTGGGAGAGCTGGGAGCCATGGGCGGGTACACCCTGTTCTGGCTGCCTGGTCCGTGGCTGCGTCCTACAGGTATGGGCTGGCCGGGCCCCTGGCCGTGCATGGGGCTGCTAGCATTCATTCCTAGATTGTTGGTCATGCCAGGACCGGGACCGCTGTAGCTGCTACTGCTGGTCCCGCTGTAGTTGGAGGGCCGAGGGTAGTTACCTGGAAGAGGGCACATGTGGATGAGCCTGCAATCAGTGAAAATGTATTACACAGACAATGTCACTCAAAAGGTAAAACATGGGTTGCTGTCCCTTGAGACATTTAACTTCCCACTTGATTTGATAGATTGCCTACAAGACTGACACAAAATGGGTGCTGTGAAATACTGTAGTCGCAGATGGGTGTTATGAATCACTTCATTTGAGAGAAATGGAGTGTTTATCAAGTGCTTGTCAGCTGATACCCTTATACCTGCAACAGTGACACATACAGTAAAACTATTTCATCCATCAAGAAAATAATCCTGTGACAGATGAGGAATGAGGAATTTAAAGTGCTAAACTGAATTCTGATTCATAACCTCCATAACCTCCAGTGAAGGCAGAAAAAACTATACGGGGTGTGGTGTGGTGACATTTTTCACAGCTGCAGGTTGCCGGATGGCCCTAGGAACAATTGCCAAGCTTAAGGCTGACTTTGTGAAACACTTGAGAGGAGCTCTAATCTGCAGTAAATGCTTTGTTGCTGCCCTGGAGTGCCACACGGCCGTAATGCCAGAAGCTTTCCTAAGGCACACTTAAACCCCTCCATTTTGGCTCTAAAAGCTCAGCTCGGCTCCAACACCAGCTGCAATAAGAGCTGAAAGAGAATAACCATGCTGTCACAGATAACATGTACATACACATAGGCACACCAAAACACACCTACTGTACATGTAAGTGCAGTACACTCCCACACAAACACAAACACAGAGCACACCACATTGTATTCCCTCTGCAGGCACTAGGTCTTTTCCACTGTGATGTTCCCTCCATGGGACAAATCCCCTGCAAAATAGAAATGGAAAATGTGGCATCCTCCATTGTGTAGGGGGCTATTTATTTTGATTTGATTAAGGGTGCTTTAGTTGGGCCTCACTGCTTAATCCCCTGAGAATATGTCTGGAAAAGGGGATCAAGTCCCTTTAAAACCTGAAGGCTTTTCCACACACTCGAATGAGGGAAAGTCGAATGATAATATTCCACACGGGGGAAAAAAAAAACATCTCCAAAAATGGAAATGGCTTCTCAGTGTCCTCGAGCTGCTTCAGTGAAGACACTTTCCACATGACATTAGCCTGCAAGTCCAACAGAGGGAGAGAATAGGAGGAGGCAGCAGAGGATGGGGGCAGAAAGAGAGGAAGACGGACAGACAAACAGAAAGGTATGGGAGGAAAAAACCTCCTGAACCCCCCACCCGAACCCCCGAGATAGGATTTATGTTGAATCAAAATAAAAGTCTTTCCCATAAAAGTCAGCAGCTCCGGTTGAATTTGTCCAGAAATTGTGATGAAATCTACTGTGGGAGATGGGAAAAGAAGAAGCGGATTATTTCTGCAGAGGCTTTGGTGAGTCGGTGAGCTGAGTACAGCTGACACCTGTCAAGGGTTTTGGGGCTGTAATAGGGAAGCGTTCAGGAAGAAAGGATGTCTGCTAACGAACACGGGAGGATATGTATGGTGTACAGTACGTGTGTGTGTCTATCTGCTTGTCTATGTGAATGCATATATAATGCTTTTGAGACCTTGCAACCAGTAAAAGACACATTTTCATGTTTCTTCCACTCTTAAGTGACTGTTTACAACACTGTGGAAAATCCTGGGAACATTGCCCTGCAGCTTCCCTCCTCTCAGCTCGGGCGGACAATTTGCTGCTGATGAACAAGGCCACAGTCAGCGACCTCTCTCAGCCCTCTTTGGACAGCTGTTGAGCCCCATGTCATGGCCGCCTGCCATACATTCTGAATAGCCTGGGCGGACACTGTGGTTTTTGGCCCTTGTGACAGACTGGGGCTCATGCACACCTCCCAGGGAGTTGTTTATATCACACAGTCTCATTTGGACAATCTGCATTTTTTTGCCCCTTTTGATGGATGGGCCAAAATTCTCAAAAGTAGGGGTGCTTAGCCAAATCTGACTGAAGAGGTTCGTTTGAAATCTGTCATT
The DNA here is from genome assembly GCF_020382885.2 of Scatophagus argus. NCBI lineage: Eukaryota > Metazoa > Chordata > Actinopteri > Scatophagidae > Scatophagus > Scatophagus argus. Next base: position 14,606,811 of record NC_058507.1, read on the forward strand.
AAGTCACCAACTTGCATGGAGAGAACATAGCAGTCTTGATGTGCAACCATTCAAAATGTTCTAGTTGTGGGCTATGTTTGCCTCAACTGACAAAAGGAAGACAGAGTAGCTGTGGGACTGGGTTAATGTTAAGCTTTCCTATGAGTCTCGCTCCGTCCTGACAAGAACGATTCACTTCGTGAAGGATTGGTGCAGCGCCAGAGTACTTCTTCAAGGACAGATAGCGCACTAACCCACTTTTATAAAATGATTGAGAGCTCAATCCTGGAATTCCAGGTGCTTTCATATGAGTCATTCGGACTTTAGAAATGCCCCTCAGATTACATCTGATGAGGAAGCTGGATCATTCAAGAGGCAATAAGCAAATACTAAGTATAATGTATGTGTCTCCATGAAATCATAATTACAACTACAGTAGAAAATAATATAAATAGACAGAATGTACAATATTACTGTTTTTTTCACTGGCAACATGAACACATTATATCATCAAAAATGACCAAATTTTGTGTTGAAATAGTCTGAAATCATCATAAATCCCTGCAGGACAAGTCAAAATATTTCCAGGTCAGTTTGTTCCTCCTAACTTTAAATTCAGTTCAGAAGTGAATACAGATTTGCATGTTTTCTTCATATAAGGTATAAGGAGTTGTGGGCAGTTGATGGCTTTTGGGTGAGAAAAACACGACCTAAAATTCCACTTGCTGTTTCTCTGTGTGCTGGCCAGAAGTGAGAAATTTGCAGTGTTAGGTTATGTACATGTAAGCATTAACAAATATGCACTGCATATGCAGTGTGGCACCTACTCCTGTGCAAGCTACTCATACTACGCTGGCAACCAATCAAGGAGGGACAGGAGGAAAAAAGGACAAGGAGGATGTCATTTCTTATTTGTCCCTTCTCGTGTCCTTGTGGCTGAGCCTTGGTTTCCTGCCTGCTTCTCGGGCACTTTGTGCCTTTAGGGAGTCTTGGTGGTATTTATAGTGTGATGGAGGGGAGGAGAAGGAGAAGAAGAGCTCATGGAGCTTCGTTCACAATTACATGGAAATTCCCAGCACGGTCACGCATACGACGGACGCCATATCCTGCGCTGGGTTTAATCCCTGCAGTCCCATGGGAGAGCTGGAGTGTGACGGAGCAGATTAACGTCTACTGCTTCCTCAGCAGACTGGACCGTCCAATGCTAACAGCCGAGGCAGTCACTGTCTCTGCTACGGTAGAGTATGGTATGATGGTGCACCAACAACACGCCCTCGGGATCTGTGAACTCCATCAATAAGAAGTGGAACGCAGATTACATGGCTGCATGTTTGAGCTGCCAAGGACAGAAACAGGGCAGACTGGCCATGTCCACATGTGGCTGAACACAAATAAAAGAAATGAATAACAGCAGTTTTGTTTTTTCTGGATATGGTAGTGATTGGATGAGGAAGGTTCTGATTTAGGGGGCAAAAAAGAAATGTAGTGTGTTAACAAGATAAGGAGTTATTTCCTGAACCTCAAGTGGAATGGCTGATGATTTTTTTCACTTGCTTTATAGGCAAGTATACATGTATGACTTGCTAGGATGGATAGTTTTTTGCAGTGTCTTCTCTTGCCAGAGGCCACCACATCCTTACCCAGCCACCTCAGCACCTTCCCCAGCAGGGTGTCTGAGTGGGTCTCGGGTGCGCCTTGGGGCTGCAAAGCTCCACACACTGTCAATTTCCTCCACAAAAAACTGTACTCTTTCCCCCAGGCGCTGGCTTTTCTTTTTTTTCTCGTTTTTTTTTTTTTTGGCTGAATTACACCACGGCTCCAGCAAGGCACCAAGGCTTAAAAGTGCTGTCTGAAGCATGGTCATTACCAGCAGAGTGCTTAACCTCACGAGGGGGGAGGGAGAGAGCAGAGCTGAGGCAGACTCCAAATCTCTTTCCTGTAATGGCCTCATATCCTCCTCCCTCTTCTGTCTGTGCGTCCACTGTTGTCAACATGCTGGCTCTGTATCATGTCCAAATGCATGTCTTGAGAACAGCTGTTGGAGTCATTTGAGTCCTGACGAAAGCCTGATATCAACACACAGTATGAGATCAGTTTAACTTTGGATAAAGAGGGCTTTCAAAGGACAACCATAGATATTTAGCAGCTTAAATATTTTGTTGAAATGCTGAACAGTCCACTCATTTAAGGGCTTTCATTTAGACTGTGAGAAAACAGCAAAGGGAGGAAGCTTTGGCTGAGTTTGACTTTACATCAGTTTGGGAGAAAGCCTTTGGTTACAGTTGAGGAAGCAGGCTTATCTAATCAAAGAAATGACTGGAAAAAACAAAATATATATAACTAAATATCTTACCAATGTTTTTAGAAGGGTCACCTATCACCACGACTGTATGTTGGATGGAGTTTATGTAGTCAATTACAAACAGCAACACAGTCGTTTTTGGCTTGTGTAACTCCCGATAAAAGAGTTACACAACACCAAACTTTCCCTTCTCTTTAGTGAGCTAAAACAGTTGGTGTGTGTGGCAAACATGACTGCGGAATATTTTATATCACACATACCACACACACAAACACAACTTAAAGGCCAAAGATTTTGATCCTTCCAGCCTATAGGCAGACAGACCAAGAAAAATAGTAGAGCAGAGTTCAGAGAGTTGGAAGTGTGTTTTTGTGTTGGCTTACTTCTTCATGTGCTTGGGAAAAGGAAGGGAAACACATTGAGGTGTCATTAAGAACAATGACCAGCAGCAGTCTGGCCTGTTCACCCTATATCCCTGGCTATATCCTGGAGTTCATATGAAAGGTTTCCATTACTGAAGGTGTTGAGAGCAATGCTTTCATATTTCTGAAGAGTGTTTCTGTGGATTTTTCTATATTTCTATAACATGGCCTCAGAAGAATTAAAATATGCGAAAAATTACCATTACCAAAGTTACCAGGGGCCATTTTACTGCTTCTTTTTCACATTTGGGTCAGGCTGTGTTCAGACAGATAACAGCACTGCATCAAGAAACAAAGTCTCCTCATTAATTTCAGTGAGAGTGTTGTGCTGGCACAGTGCAGGTGCAGAGGACATCGGCAAGAAACGCTGGGTGGTCCAAAAAAACGTTAAAGCAAGCTCCACTTTTGCCGCAATGCAATGCAACGTCATCCTGCAAACCATTGTCGTGGCCAATAGGTTTGACAAAATATTAGAGACGTATCAGTGTAGCACAAAACAATACAACAAAACCACAAATTTCAAGTCTCCACAGAGAAGCCATATTTTTGTTTGTAAAGATAAAAAATGTAGCCACTCAAGAAACAACACATTTTAAGTGCTCACTGAACTGCTATCTCAACCCATTCTGAAGTACTAATGCAGTTGCGAGTATATTAAATTTACATGGAAGTATACCAACATATACAGTATATACTGTACATACACTGAGTATGTGTGTGATGAGAGGACAGCAGGCCTGAGCTGTTTTTTCTGTTTCTGAAGGGAACATCTCTCCTGTCATCCCAGTGAGATTTCACGCTCATCTGCCTCCAGAGCTTCTTCCAGGCTAGTTCGCCTCGTTGTCGCTCTCTGCTTACTTTATTTCTCCTTTTCTCTCTGCTTACTGGGCTGTCAGCCCAGCCAAAGTCACATTAAGAGATAAGAGTGGGTGGAGAAGGGAGACCAAATACCAAATGCATTAGGGCTATTAATCAACATTAACAAATGCGAGGGAGAGGCCACAGTTTTGGGAAAACACACGCATGGATGGGCGCATTTATCAAGGTGACATTAAAACACACATTTACCAAAAAATACCATAATGTTTCGTCTGGTGTGTCGCCAAAGGCAGAAAACGAAGTACAACAGCAGATGTCAACGTTTGTTGGATGGCTGGGAGTCGTACTTTGGAGAAAACAAGCGAGCGGAGACTGCTTAATTAAAGAGCAAAAAAAACCCCAAACTTTTTCTCTATTTTCCCTAGAATGTGTGATTTTTTTTGCCAAGTTTTCTTTTTCCTCTCTCACAAGTATCAGAAGGGGCTGGCATTGATGGTTGATGTGACTGTTCTACCAAATGTCTCATTAAACAGACCTTTATACCATGTCAAACTGGGCCAAAGACTGCTCCAGTATCTGCAATGACAGTTTGAATAGGCAGAGAAGTTAGCTGAGCTTGGATATGTTCAATTAGCTAGCTACATACAGTTTGTGTGTGAGGATATTTTTAAGTTGTTTATATACTTTCATTTTTCCTTTTTAAGTTTCAGCAGTTGTGGATCTAAGAAATTACTAATGTTTAAACCCTTATGTTTGTACACTGTGCAACTGCATTTAGCATTAGGGGAAGTCTGGGACTGCTCTAGTTTGGGTACAATGTCCTGCTGCAAACGCCTCTACATAGAGTTTAGAAAAGTGTCTAATATATATTTGACGTAAATTAAGCAACTGTTCACATTTAAAGCATGTTTGTATTTTAGCATGGGGCCTTCAGCAAATTTAAGTACAGTATAGGCTTTTTCTTTCTGTGCCTTCACATAAAAAATTCTTGTTCAGTGTTTGTGTGACAGTGGACTCATGAACATTTACATTAGCTGATGCAAGAGAGTCCTGTCGATTCTTAGTTGTTACTTTGGGTTTTTTTCAACCTGCTGGCGTATTGCATGCCTTGCACTTGGAGTGATTATTGTTGCATGACCAATCCTCTGGAGTTTTGCCCTTTCTTAGTAGACTGATGAAGGCCAACTTTTTACACCCTGATTACCATCAGCAACTTTTTGTCTTATCTCTGCAGGAGTCTCAGTTGCTCGAGGCATGGCACACTATACAAACCTGTGTAGTAGAAACCAAATTTTGGATAAATAAAGACCTATGTTTATATTCTCTGATTCATCACATTGTCTAATACACCTGACTCCAATTACCCCCTTTAAATGAACTTCTATTCCTAAAGGTTGACATACTTATTCTAACAATGACATTTAATGATAGATGATTTTGCTAAATAAATAAATGAGTAAATATGTTTTTTGTGTTTTATTTTTTCTAATTGGATCCTCTTTATCTGGCTTTAGGACTTGAATAAAGATCTGATTATATTTTAGGTCATATTTAAACAGAGTCAGAGAAAATTCAAAGGGTTCACAATCTTTCTAGTGGTACTAGAGATAGAGTTAGAAACAGAGGATGGATGTGTCTTTCGAAATTTGTCTTTTTGTTTTTCTCATTAGCAAACTCTCTTTGAAATCAATGACACTGATGTCAAGGCCCAGTGTGACTGTGAAATGGGGGCCAACAGTCATCATAAAAAACAAAAGCAGCTTTCCCATATGAGGCCAAACTTCTTTAAAATCCCTATAAATGAATGATACATGTATTCATTGTTCCAGTAAGACTATTTAGAAAGTTAGTCGTTCAACAAATCTGATGTCAGGTCAACAAAGGGTCTGTTTTCATACTAAATAATTCATTGTAAAGTTTGAAATGACTCATAGCTTGCGGGAAACCAAATTATCTCACTTTTAGTTTTCAACATTCTTTAAAGTTACACTGTCTGTTCCTGACAAAACTTGTTGATCTATGCTGTTTCAATGAGCCTGGATCCAAGGACTCAGTTTCTCACTACAGTTCCAACATAATGACAATCTCCTGCTAAAAGAATGAATGAGCGAACAAAATAACAGAGGACAGAAAACGGACAGATGCTGGGGGAGCATGTTTTGCTAACAGCCTCAATGAATTTTACTGAGACACATCACTGTGAAGTCCAAGCCTTTCATACGAGTTTCAGCTCCCAACTAATCAATGGGCCAATCTTTCAGAAAAATCTATTTCTTTAAGTGTATTTGTATTTTAATGTGTGCTGAAGTAATGATCGTTATAAAGCCCATGTTCCAACCTTGATGTCCATACTGTGGTCCTTGAGGTCCATAAGGGCCTGAGGGGCCGCTCTGGGAGTAGGGACCCATCCCAGGATACAATGGGCCCCCAGGTGTGGGGTGGGGGGACATAGGAGGTCCAGACTGAGGTGGAGCAAACTGAGAGCTAGACTGGTTCCTCTGTATGTTAGACATGAACCCTGAAACAGACAAATACACATAAAAGGAAATGTCAACATTCAGTTTAAATGCTAAATACCAAAACCCATACAGCTCTTCAGTAGTGAATGTGCCTGCTCTGTGAAACCAAACGTTGATTGAGGGACTGAGTGAAAGTGGATGTGATCACTCTCTGTCTCAATGAAGTGGGTATCCATTCCGTGTCCTCGTGTGAAGAGACCTTTTCTTTTGATGATACGCCATAATCTTTTAATAAGGCTTTGGCTCCAGTCACTTGTAGATACACATCAGTGAGTAACACAGAACTGGGTATACAGTGGGTATTAAACAAACATGTACAAAAAACCACAGGCCGACATGTAAAAGGAGCCTTGAGCATAAATAAACGCACATACAAAGAATGTTTAGTGAACTTCAGTGGCGAAAGCACTACATGCCCGTCAAGGCATATGCGTACCTACCTCTATGTGTGAAAGAATGGGTAAAACTGAGTAAACTCCAAATGTGTGGGCCACTCTTCACAGAATAAGGTGGTGATTTGACTATGGCTACTGTGTTATTCTGTCAATAGATGTGTCCAAGCCTCTCAGGCCCAAACTTGCCTCCACCATTCAAATTGACATTTGGAGCGATCCTCGCTTGGGCTTCGCTCTTTCAAGTTATCCCATTCGTTTTTTAAACCCACAGAAAGGTCTCCCAATCCACCACGAATAGGGAAAGGTCGCCAGACGGCCATTGAGGGAGAAAGAGAGAGTGTGTGGGCATGTACGTGTCTGTGTTAAGAGGGGATTCAGTATTGCAGATTAGGTGTAAATGGATTGGGCCCGCTCGACTGTAAACTTTGATAGCTATCTGCTTTATTGAATGAGCGTGCACAGATTGACTCTTTAGTGAGTTTTGGGTTTAGGGAAATGGAAAGGGCAAGTTGACACTTGTATAATTCCTTGTTTCTGCTAAGAGACTAAAAGAAAATGTGAGGAGAGAGGAGATAAAAGTTTTAAAATGCTACGTTTATATTCACTATATGCTTGTGCGCACATACATGCATGCACATGTTTGTGTTTCTGAGTGTGTCGGGAGAGATAAAAGAGAAAGAGAGCAATAAACGCTCTATGTGTGTGTTTGTGTGTAAGGCAAAGAGAAGGAGGCCAAGACAGAGAGAGTGTGTGTAGGAGGGAAAGACAGTGCAACAGAGGAAAAGAGCGATTGGGACCTGAAAGTGCTTAGGCTGCGAGTGCTGGGTTTAAGGAGCGAGGACATTATTGTAATGTTTTGCTTCCATTAGGGTAAGGGGATTCTGGAGAGGAGGAGAAAAAAATTACAGTGTGTAATATCGCGCTTTAAATTGCCTGGAAAATGGATGAGGAGAGGAACATTGTGCAGACAGTGCTAAAAGCAAATAACACATTCAAGGATTTCTCTCTCTCTCTCTCTCTCTCTACTTCGTTCCCTCTCCCTCTCCACACATACACACACACACATATACACACACACACACACACACACACATTAACACACACACATAAACCTTTCTGTCTTTCTGGCAAAGCGAAGGAAGCTCTCAACTGGACAACAACAACAACAGGCAGCTGGCGAAGCACGCGAGAGACAGTGAGGTAAAAAAGGGACATTCAGCGGATTTATGGAAATGAGGAGTGGAGAGGGGCTCTTAGGGTGGAAGGCATTTGAGCAAAGTGGGGTGTGTGTGTTGGGGAGGGGGGCTGGGGTGGATTAATCCTAGCTAGGAAAAAACAGCAAAAACAACAGTCAGCCCTGTTAACCGGCACTGTGTTTTCCTGGACTGGGCTGGGGAGGGCTCGAGGTTTACAGACATTAGAGAGCAGCATTAAATCTCCGGCTTGATTTCATCATGTTGGGAAATAACCTTTTACAGTCCCTCCCTTGCTTTGTCCCTCTCTTTTTCTCTGTCTTCATCCATCTCCTCCCTCTGTCTCTCTCTGATGCTAACGGCTCTTCAGTGGGTGATAGAGAAGGAGCGGCGCAGTCATTCCATTAAGTTTACATCCTAGTCTTTTAGATTTTTTGCAATGTTGTGTGGATGCAGATTTTTTTTGTTTGTGTCACGAGCAATTCTGCTGTTTTTAGCAGTACTCGAGAAGTGGCTGTAATTGCTGGAAACAATTTCTCGTTTGGCAGGCACATGTGGCCTGTGGGTTAGCAATCATGTTACAAGCCTCTGGCAAAACATTGCGGCCAAAAATGAAGTGCCTCTATCAAAAATACACATTTTGACTTGAACTAGATCCAGGATAAGTTGTCTGAATGGTTACTGTTACATATTTACCAAACCATGGTTTTCCCATGACCTAAGCTCGCCAATGATGCAGCACCATGCTAAATCCTCACATCTGTGCATAAGAGCACCTGCTCAGCCTAAACTACAACTACAACAACTATCATTTGATCCAGCATGTGTTTGAAAAGTTAAGTTGAAATGAAATGAAAGGTAAGGTGGGTAGTATATTTGCTGAAGGAACAAAGTTTGGAACAGCACAGTCCTGAATTGAGCCAAACTATCCATATTGTTTGTTTACGTCTTTGTGCTGAAGCCCTCCAGTTCCTTCAGAAAATCTCTCATTACAACAACTGCTGGTGCTTTTCTTTGAGCTTTGCCAACATACCATTTTTGCACATGTACTCCCCACTGGTGGGGAATGTAAAAAGAAAAAAGAAAAAGATTTGACTCTTTCTAAGTGCACAGCCTCTTTTAATCTGAGTGTGAGCCACAATCTGGATGTTTTTGTGGAAACTATTTATTTGGCACACAGAAAGAGACTAAAATGCATGCAATGGTCATACTAAGGACATGCATGCTAGTCACAAGCTTGCACCAAAATCATGTCATAAGCACACACATCTTTCCATTCCACAAACATTAACCACAACTTTAATTATTCTCCTGCAAGATAAAACCAACGCCCAAATGCTGGCCAGTGGCTAACACACATACCTCTCTCCTGAGCCATAGGCGAGCGGGTGATTGGAGGGTGGGCTCCATCTGGACCATTCCCAGAGTTCTGTGGGGTCACAGTGGAACCTGCAGAACAAAGTGAAGTCAGATGATTTAGACATCCACTCGATATTGTACTGACACATTTCAGCCTTACAACGGTTCAATCCTGTCTTTGGAACAAAAGCTGTCACATTAAACAAAAATGCTTTGCGTGAATTGAATTCCCTTGTCTGCATGAAAGGGAGGTCAAAAGAAAATGAATTTATATTTACTTTGCTTGCTTGAAAACTGAGGGAAATTGCAGCTTTGTTGTAAGAATAAAGAACTGAAGGACCACTTTTGTCTTTTTCTCTGAATTTCTTTCAAGGCCACTGAAGTCACTTGGTTCAAAAAGTTTTCTGCCATTTGACTGCTGCAGTAAAAACAATGAGCAAACAGCCTCAAACTGACAGCTTTAATTTGACTGAGGCTGCCCCAGAATTGTTTCTTGAGCTTCATGTCATGGGTTTGATTAAAAATTCAACCTTTACAGACACGCAGAGAGCTCAGAGAGTCACTACACATGCAGTTGTTTGTGGTTGACTATTAGCTAAATGACAAATGCACTTCCAGAGGACATATTAAGTCATTGGACCCAGTGCCACATCTTTGTGTAAGCATTAAAACCAGAGCGACCCCATATAGAAAAGCAGAGCCATCTGAGGTTCATTGATTAGATGGTTGTGCAGGTCTTTGGGCTGTGCCTGTTCCATTGAAATCCAATAGTGAGTTGAGACTCTGATTAGGACATGGCAGACAGAGACTTCGGTGGATTGATTTGGCCCAGAGGAAGGGGAGAGGTGGCAAATTAACCTTTTATCTTTGGATTCAGACCTGAGACAATGAGGAGAGGGAAGGACAAGGGGAAGAACGTTTTGTTTTTTCAAACTGTACTGGTTTACTTTGCTGTGGATGAGGTTATTCAACTCTACATGTGCAGTGATGATTGTCAGGACATATGTTTACAATTACATTACATGATTTGACTTGCTTCCATAGAGAACGGACAGTGCCAAATTAATTGTTTACTCAGGATGATACATTATGAAGTACAGCAAGCCGTATTGACACAATTTTTCTGCTGCAGTGTTCACAGTGAATAGAAATCCGTTACTATAGAGGAAACACTTCAAATTATTCAATCACACATAGAAAGTGAGCTATTTTAAAAAGTGTGTGTGTGTGTGTGTGTGCGTGTGTGTGTGAGTGATGTGTCTGTCCATAGTAGGAGTAATACATGACTGGAGGTGGCACACTCTCCACATAAACAAACCCAATTAAGTCAACATAATTGCTTTGCATAAAACTGCATAAACAACATTTCCATTCTCCCGGCCACCTACACACACACACACAGACACACAGAGACAGATGTAAATGTAATTGGACAAACAAGTGTAAATAAACACACTCAAAACACAAAAAGAGAAATGTGTAAGAGCACAAAGGCACTCACACACACACAGACACGCACACAAACACACACGCACGCACCCACAGACCCCCTGCCTCACACATGAATAGATCCAGCGGCACTGCTTCAAAGAGGGAATATTCGATTAGTTACTCTGTCACCGTGTGGCAGGAGGGAAGGGAAAACATCAGTGTGTGAATGTTACAGAAACTATAAACACTAGCTACTTGCTTCCATGTGTGTATGTACCAGCAGCGAAAGAAGAATTCCTTCACTAAAACCGGCAGTGGAGGACTTTTACATATGAATGAACGTCTGTTAGATTCAAGCCCTTGAATCAAATGAGTTCATACAATGCTGATTAAGTCCATCACTAGCAAATAAAACTCTGTATTGCACAGTAAAGACTGGTTCATCAGAGCTAAAGGGTGGAGTAACAGTGACGCAGTAGGCTGCAGGAAACAGGAGTGTGGCAGAGGATGTCATGTCAAAGCACATCCATAGGATTCAGGGTTCAAGTAAAAGTAAAAAATGTATTATATGTAATATAATAAGAAACTGCTACATTTAAGTACTCATTTGAGAATATGTATTATAAAATACAGTTTATGTATTTTAACTAGATTATTTGGATTACTATTAACAATGCATTAACGTGTACATAAATATTTTCTTACTTATAACTTATGCAGTGCATCACATTTGATTTAAAGTAACTAGCAACTATAGTGCAGTAAAAAGTACAATATTTCCCCCTGAAGTGTAGTCATTAGAAGTAGTTAGTAATCATGGAAATACTCATGTACTCATGTGTATACACCAAGTATACCTATGCACAGTGCCTTAATAAATGTAGGTCACTTAGTTATTTTCTGCCACTGGTATGTTTGAGTGTGTGCAGCTGCTTCCACCAATCTGCATGTGCACTCATGTGTGTGCTTGCTCCTGCATCAATGTGTATATGATATTAACAGTTTAAGGGACCTAAAGCCTCTTATACAGGGTCATGACCACTTGTTGCCAGAGGGACAGATTTAGCTGCAACACGGCATTAGAGGGGTGGATGGATAGTTAGGCTGAAGTACGCTAACAGGAGTTTACTGAACCCGTAGCTATGGAAGTCGACCCCATGATAAAAGCTAGCATTTGTTTGTGTGTGTGTGTGCGTGCATGCGTTTGTGTGCAGGGATGCATGCCAGGCACCAGACATGCTGTCAGACTCTGTTTGTTTGGGTGGCAGAGTGGTGGTGGCAGCAGCTTGTACTGTATGTGTGTGTGTGTGTGTGTGTGTGTGTGTGCGTGCCACTGTGAAGGTACAAATAGGGAACAGTGCCCTCCATGCTCCGCTGCTTTCTCTACACAGCCATGTAAATTGTCACCAAAGATGAAGTGAATGCAAAGACATATGAGCGTGTGTGTGTTTGTGTGTGTGTGTGTGTGTGTGTGAGAGAGAGAGAGAGAGAGAGAGAGAGGGAAAAAGAAGAAGGACAAGCCACAGAGATCCTTGTTTAGAAAGAGGAAACTGAAAAACAGATGTGAGGAGTGGTAATATTGTTGAGTCTGACGAGGCCTCTCCCCTCCCTCCTTCTTTCTATGCAATGAACGAGTGAAGCTCAGAGCACTTTGTAATTATTTCACTACCAATTACTGTCCAAACAAAGCCTCTTCTCACATTTTCTCACTTCCTCCCTCCTTTCCTTTCCTCTCCTCTCCTCTCCTCACTATCATTTTTTAACAAGGAGCCATTAAATAATTACATCCAAATAAAACAAACAGGCTCCACAGTGAGTCCTGGCACATTTAATCCGTACCATTAATAATTCATACCCTGAATCTTTGACATGCAGTTCTTCACCATGTGCTGCTGAGAGAAAGAGAGAGAGAGAGAGAGAGAGAGAGAGAGAGCTAAATGTCAGCAGTGGCTGACTGTATATCTTTCTCTGTCCACAGACAAAGACCGTGTTTGCTAGCTACTGTATGAATCAAAATCTAAAACAAACACATGGGAAGGAAATGCATCCAGCATCCATGTTCTTCTGGCTGGTGTCACTGAGCATGTTTAATTTAATATTTAAAACATTTGTCATCCTGTCTGGCTGTAACTATGTACAATGTATAACTTTCTCAGTACAAGTGTAATTTCTTGAGTACACGTGTTTCTTTTTGCAATTGAAACTGCTCTTCTACATGTCTGAGACCTTTTGATTTTCAGTGATTATATTTTTATTGACTGGATTTAAATATTTGTGATGATTCTTGCATCTTTTTTTGACATTTTTTTTGTCCTTTTTAGTCCTTGAATGCATCTTTATTTCAGTGTTTAGATCTCTTTGTGTTTGTTACTTATAGTACTATAACACAATTAGCACATGGCAATGAGATGGCATTGTTATATCTTGCTGTCCCTCAGCATGCATCTTTATCCGCTGTCTTTAATTAACACCTCCATGAGCGCCCAGCTGAGCACATACGCAAACATACAGAAATGAAAATATGCATAAAAAAAAATCCTTGCCACTCACATTTATACATTTTTAGTTTAATGGGAACGGTGGCTAAGTGCTTTTTAAAAGTGAATTTTAATTAAATGTACTTCCTGACTGGATGTTGTTATTCTGAAAGAATTGGATTGAGTATAATCTGTGATATTTGGTGGAACGTCTTCAAACGTGACTCATTCATGAGAGTGCACCTGCGCTAACGTTTATCTTTAACACTGACTTATCAGAGACCACTTGGCTTTAGAGATGAATGGGTTTGATGTTTTGATCATGTTGATGGGGAGTTTTAGAAAGACAGTGCAGGTACTACATGAAGACCAAGAGCAAACAGGAGGATATCTAGGATGAAGATGCACTTTTGGAATACAACTGAAGAGTCAAATAACTGTAATTTGCTCTTTGTAAAAATGCACTTAGCGAGCACATCCATTTTCTTCTCTTTCCTCATGATACAAGGCAGCCGGGCCAAAAGTAATGGGAGTTCATTGCGTTTTTGGAGATAATGCTCCTCACTAAAATACACATTTAAAATTTTTCCTTCGCAAGGACCGTTGAGGCAACCCTGAGTCTCCTTTGAAGAGAGGGAGTGTGGTCTTTGAAGCTTTTTTTTTCATCAGGGTTTCAAACGCAAATGCTGGGGAAGTTCAAAGCAGAGGGAGAGTACTTGTGGCCATATTTCTGTTTTGTTTCACGGTTCTGGTAATATTAAGCTTAGAAGCTACTGTGTATGTGTGTGTGTGTGTGTGTGTGTGTGTGTGTGTGTAATGACAACCTGAGAGTCAATGAAAAGACTTTTATTAATTGGAGATGAAAGGTAGGTGTGCATTAGCAGACATGTGTGTGTGAGAGTGTGCAGATATAAGCATACACCAAGACACAGCCATGCCTCTGCTTGCCTACACGTGCACACACACGCGCGCGCGCACACACACACGCACTCCCCCTTACTGTTTCTCACAAATATAGACCCCCTGGAGCAGCAGGGGCCATTTTTGCTAAAGTGAGGTAACGCCGGTGAGCACTAATAGACCAGTGTGGAATACAGAGAAAGGGCTGCTTCAGCACCATCTCTTAATACAACCCTTAGGCTGTAAATGTACACACACCTGCACCACCCAGTGAACACACACACACACATATACACACCCACCAAGGTAATATCCCCTGCTTGCCATGTCTTTAGGGGAAAGAGGCAGATAAACAGCGGGCTCCAATAATGGCGGTTTAGATCTCAATGGGTGCGAGTCAATGCCTCTCCAAGCCGGGGGCTAATGCCAGTTAACTCTCCCTGTAGGGGACGAGCGCAGGCCTGCAGTGGCTCGCAAAACAAGCGCTCTCCCAAGATCCTCATTACTTCCAATGCTGAGTAGCAACTGTAAGTAAAGCAAAACTGCAGCTTAAGCTAAAAAACAGCAAGCGGGATGTGGGGGAGAGTGAGAGCAATGGAGTGAGAGAAAGCAAGAAAATAGGTGATGGGGAGGGAAAATAATTGTGCGCTGTTAGTGTTCGGTTAGGTTTTTTCAGTCGGACGGAGTTAGAATGGGATTTCTCTAAACGGCTAACGCAGCATGCCAGCGCTATTTTTTCTCCCCCTGTTTTGGCCGACGGTGTACTTTGCGAATATAATGTCTGCAGGGAGGGCATTTTGCTGTTTCACTTCGAACATGAGCAGCCATCAGGAGGAGGAGAGACAGGGGCATGTGGGAGTGGGGGATTGACGGGTAGATGGGAGTGGGTGGGTGAGGGTGGAGGGGGTTGATGCGTGGATAGGGATGAAGACGAAGAAAAAGGAGGACAGAAGAGGAGAAAGAGAGCTGGAGGAGAGACACTGAGAAATAAGAGGGAGGAACAGAGGCAGAAATATGGATGGAAAATTCAGCCTTGTTCCTCTGTGGGAGGCCTGTACCGCAGCAATGCTCTGAGCAAAGAAAGCAGCAGAGACAAACAGAGATGGGGAGGAAAGGGTGGGGACGAGGGAACGTGAGACACAAGAGAGAACATAAGAGAAAGCAGGCACGATAAAAATAATGAGAGAAAGAGAGAGGGACAGGGACAGCCAGAGGCAGTGTTCCCACCATGCAGCCTCTTAGGGAGTGGTGTGACTAGAAAACTTGCCGGCTCCACACACTCCACACTGCAAAACACACTTGCATAAAAACTCACCGCTGCTTTCTTGTAATAACTCGCACTAGCAGAGAAAAAAATATAAGTTCTGGTTGAACGTCCCTGAGGCGTCTTTGCTGGTATGATATTTTGCAGCTTGTAAATTAGTCTTTTCTCTTCCGTTTGGAGAGTCGTTTACTGGCATTGTTTTTAAAAATGGCCACTTTGATGCGTGGAGTACTGATCTGAGGTCATCAGTCTGGTTCCTTCCAGGCGTCTATGTTTGGCCTTTGACCCCGGTGTGGAAGAGACCAGCACCACTGTAAAATACTTTTTTTTCTGTCTCTGGTTCTCATTATCATAATTAGAGAAAGAAACACATTTTCTGAAATGTTAAACTGAAAGCAAACCACAGGCTACGCTGGGGGATGATGTAAAGGACAAGGGTGGATGAAAAGCGGGTTGGAGGAGATTCACTGGGATGGACCCTAGAGCTCACTAACTGGACAGGCCTGGTCTTCTCACCCTCTCTATCTCCCACCCTCCATCCATGCCCCCTTCCTCGATCCCTCCTCCACTCGCCCTGACCTCTCTGTCCTTTTTAGGCCCTGGAAGCACTTGAAGCGGAACGCATATACACAGCTTAAACTCTCCCGAGCACTCGCCTGCGAGCTGCAATCACCTCTTTAAAAGAAAATAAAAACTTGGAGGGGTGAGGAGAGATGGAAGAGGGAGGAAAGGAGAGAATCGAAAGGGGGGGGGGGTAGGTAGGCAGAGAGCGTTAACTGGACCTCGGAGGAGAAGAGAGACAAAAAATAGAAGAGGCGTAGATGAGTATTTGTGATATTCTGCAGCAGACAGTGTGAGCTGGGCCATGGAGGAGTGTGGATGTGCTCTGTGTCAATTAGTAGCTGCACAATGTGGTAAAGTATTGCAGTTTGACCCTCAAAGCGAGGCAGGCACACAGACGCAAATGTGTAAACACACGCAGGCACACAGGCAGATGAAAATACCACCAAACATGAACCAGATCTGAAATCAGCCATAAATACAGAGTCCCACTCTAGTTACTCTTAGCTCTATTCTCGTTACGGCCTTGCAGTCTGAAACATTTCAATTCAATTCAATTCAATTTTATTTATATAGCACCTTATACAATCAAAATTGTCTCTAGGTGCTTTACAGAAACCCAGAGCCTGAACCCCCGAGTAAGCAGACAGTGACAAGGAAAAACTCCCTTTTAACAGGAAGAAACCCTGAGCAGGACCCGGCTCACAAGGGAGAACCATCCTGCTGATAGTTGGCCAGGTGAGGGGGGGGGAGAAAAGGTAGACAGGACAGAGAGGATGAAAGAGAGAGAGAGAGAGAGAGAGAGAGAGAGAAACATACATGCAACAAACATCATACATTACAAAGGACAAACATGACAGGTTGTTAAAATTGGAATTCTGAAGACTATGTATTGTATGTATTTGTTTTTTAGCTGATGTTGTTCAAGTTAGCTATAATGGCACTACATAGAAGAACGACATGGGCAGATGTTGACAGTAGACATTGGGTTTGTCAGAGGGCCGGATGCAGTTCAACATGTAGAGCTGGATGGAGAGATACATGCAGAAGGATACAGAGAGAGAAAGAAAGGGAGGGAGAGACACAAAACTACGAGGAGAACTGGACACACAGTTAGTGACATAAAATAATGAATCATATGTTGACCTAATGAGAGGAGAGGAGGGGAGAGGAAGAAGAGGAGAGGAGGTGTGGGAGTAGAGATGGTGGTGGTGTTGTGGAGGTGGGGGAACTGCTTGGTTCATCGTGTTTGTGTCTCCCGGCAGCATAGGCCTACAGCAGCGTAGCTATGATAGAGATTAAAGACTAACAGTTAGTCAGACCTGTTCTACCTGTGGCCGTATATCAAGAAGTGACTGTGCCTATGCCTACCTATGCCTACCAGCCCTACACACTTTGTTTGAGGCTAACTATACACTTTGCTAAACAGAAGGGTTTTAAGTCTAGTCTCAAAAGTGGAGGTGGTGTCTGCCTGTCGAACCCAGATTGGCAACTGGTTCCACAGCAGGGGTGCCTGATAGCTAAAGGCTCGTCCTCCCGTTCTACTTTTATGAATTCTGGAAACTGCAAGTAAACCTGCACTCTGTGATCTGAGTGTTCTATTGGGAATATATGCGACTATTAGATCCTGCAGGTACGATGGGCCTTATACTGTAGGAGAATTTTAAAGTCTATTCTGAATTTTGTAGCCAGTGAAGAGAAGCTAAGATGGGGGAGATATGATCCCTTTGGCTGATTCCTGTCAAAACTCTAGCTGCTGCTGCATTCTGGATCAGCTGCAGGCTATTAATAGAGTAATTTGGACATCCTGATAATAATGAGTTGCAGTAGTCCAGCCTAGAAGTAACAAAAGCATGGGCAAGTTTTTCAGCATCACTCTGAGAGAGGCTGGAAAGAAGGTGGTCTTAGAAACAAACACAACATTGCCATGGTGACAGGGGCACAAGGTTATCACTCATTCCCAAGTGATTAGAATGGTCAGTTATTCTAACTGCTTATGGGGGAAAATTTATTTTGATAATACTAATACTTCAGTGATAACAGCAACAGTCTTTCCTAGCTATGAACCTGCATAAATGAGTAGAGAAATAAACGATTCTGTGCAGGGCATGGATGGCTAAGGCCTTCACAGAGACTAAATCTCAACTCATTGGAACATCTATGTGATTTTGAATCATGAGCATGTAGTACTGGAGTGCTACTTTTGGATCAGAGATGAGTCAAAGAGAAGTATATTTTTTTGCAGTATATTTGTTGACACTGAAATTTGTTGTGGGATTTTACCTCGTAGCAGCAGCAGCAGCAGCAGACATGTGCATCTCTCTGCTTTATCACCTCCACCCCATCAGCACCGGCAATCTGAGCTGGTGACGACTGAGTTTCTATGCTCTGTTTGTGTGAAGTTTGATTCAATATCTATCAGGTTCAGGCTGGTAATGGATATGTCCTGTCAGCCATACTGAGGCTGACAGGAAGTGACGCCACACTGACAGGTTGTCAACCTGGTGACAACATATCATGCCAGCCCATGTACACACTCCAAACCGCACAGCAGACACCATGTTATCTACATCTGGAAATACACAGGATGTTATTTGAAAGCTAAACACAGACAAATCATCATATCTCATAGTCTGTGGCTGCTGCAGCTGAGACAAAACTAACTTTGACACTGAAGGCTGAACTTTTTCAGGACCTTGTGTTCTGCACTTTGACTGGATTCATCTCTGTCTTCAGCAGCTTGTAGTCAGTGAAGGAAACTCCCCTGGCAGTGGTCCCATTCAGCCCCACATCCATCCGGTTGAGAGACGAACATCTGCTTGCCACGTCCCCGATGTCTCATGTAAGGAGGAAAATATTCTGAGGACGGTCTGAATTGCTTTGGAGACACTAGGAAGGAGGAGGTTTGTGTGTGCATACAAGGTGGAGGAAGAGGAGGGGGAGGTTGGCAGTTGAGCAATGTGATTTCTGCTCAACTGTCACAAATCTAGCGCAACAGGAAAATCAATTTGGCCCTGTGTGTGCCTTTTTGGCTCCAGGAGAGAATCCAAATAGCAAGGCAAGGCCCGGATAATGTTACAGTGTATTGGATTTGCTTCATGGAGAGACGCAGAGAGAGAGGAACAAAGAGAGAGAGAGAGAGAGAGAGAGAGAGAGAGAGAGAGAGAGAGGGAGAGAGAGAGGAGGAGAAGTGGGGAGACACAGGCATCACAGGCATGCCATGGAGCTACGACAGGATAGATTTGTGCAAGTGTATGGGCGTATGGCAATCTGTCAGTCTCTCTCTCTCTCTCACGCACACACACACACACACACACACACTCAAGAAAGCAAGCATATAAAGGTTACGGGTGACCTATATGTGCCACCATATACTGTATGTTTCACATGAAACCTGCTGGTATGTATGCTGCACATGCCTTCTGTGTTCTTTTTTGATATGTGTGTGTGTGTGTGTGTGTGTGTGTGTTTGACAGCCAGGTGGAAGGATGACATGATGAAATTGCTCTCCTCTGACCGCTGTCAAGGGTAACGCGTGCCCCATGAGTGCTCAGCTGTGTGACATGTCGCATCACTCCAATGAGTGAGGCTGACCGGTGACAGACTAACACAGACACACTCCAAATTACTGGCTTTACAAAGAATGGGATGATATCCCTTTACTTACAGTCAATCTGTGATACACCTTTACCTATAAACCACTTTTTGCATAATTAAACATGGTACACACAGACACACACAAACATTCACTCTAGCACCACACAAACTGCTTCTTTTGTTTATATATAAACAGAGAAATTAACTAACACATATAAGACTCAAATGTCACAAATGTGACATCATATGGTGACATTACAGCACAGCTATATAGTGTTTCATCGGAGAATAATCACCCAAAAATGACCTAAAACTTGAACGTAAACAACAGATTTTGTTGTCAGTCAAGGAGCAGAATCAATTATAGAAGAGTCTGCAATTCCATTTACTCGGCTGACAGTAGCCTTAATGAGCCACAATGCAAAGCGGCCACAAGATATGCCGTGTTTTGACTTTTTCTTGACTGGTGCTCAGACTACAGCAGATAAAAACAGTAATTTTTCCACACTAATTAATTAGCTTAATAATGTTTGTCTTATTAAGTTTATTTCGAGGACACTGTTGTTCACACAACTGGTTTGAATAATGAATATTTTTTATGGCTGCAGAAGTAACAGGAGTGGGAGCAGTGAAGACACACACAGACACGCACACACACACTCACACACTTGCTAGCTCTCTTGCTCGCTCCTCTCCTCACTGACTTGTACCAAACTAAAACGACAACATTAACCAAAGTGTTCTAACTTGTGATGAAGTGTTAGAAAGCAGAGCGTTAGTAATCAGATGTGTGCTAACCACATTAGTTCTCCTGTGTCTCTCTTAGGCTGGCTGCTCCTTGATCTAATTCAAACTGATTGTAGTACAGCCGCTAAAACATGCCAGATGTTACTCACTGCTCCACGCTTTATCACCATTTATTTGGCACGGGGAATATTTTAAAATATTTTCTTATTAATCACGTCCCAGCGATCGGTTTCGCTTCTCGTCTTTGCCGCCTCATTCCGGATTCTCGTCATGATTCTTGGCACGAGCGCCTGGAAAAACCACTGTCCCAGTTTTTCATTAGCGTCAATCACTCTGGTAAGCGGCTGCGAGGAGGGGAGGAGGTGGAGGAGGAGCTGGTGTCAGGATCTCACTCAAGACATTTTGCCCCGCCTCGTCAGAGTGACTGACAAGTCTGAGACGTGCTGATGCTCCGGTCAGCCATGCAGTCGGGCAGAGAGGTGGCGGGATGACAGGGAGGCATGAAGAGCGTGCACAGGCGAGTGCATTCACACACAGGTCTAAAGCAAATCAAATTCACACTCGTTTAAAATGCTTAGTGTTTATCTAAACGGTTATGCGCTCTGCTCTGGCCTCAGGAGACGGACAGACACACCGTGCATTGTCTGATAATCTTGTTGGTGTTTTGTTTGGCCTGCCATATCTTAGATAAGGCTACAAATCAGATGGGAGGTCCTCCTCTACCAGTCAGTCTCAATTCACTAACACAGAATGGACAGGAAATACAGTCTGGACATAAATGTTGGAAATACTTGTGCAATCCACAAGTAGAAGGGAGATGGACTTAATTAAAATTCTACTGCAATGTAGTATTCCTACAACACCGCGATCACAGACTTAACCAACCCCCCCCATGCAAGGACAAAAACTGTGTGGAGAAAATAAATGAGGCAAATTCCATGAAGTACTCTGCATTGTTCTTCTGTAATGTTCTTCTGCGGCCTGAATTAGGATTTCAAATGAACCAGAGATATAAAAGTCTAGACGTGCTGGATTGATATTATTTGGTTTTCTGCTACGGTGTGCACTCAGCTTCATCCTCTGTCCGAAACGGCTGAAAGAAAATTGATCTGGATGGATTATATGGTTGGAGCTGGAGATAAGAAAAAAAAAGGTGCTCTAAAGCCAGGATGCTGCCACTTTTAATGCTCTAATTTATCTGGACTGCTTTAAAACGAGGTCAGAGCATTCTCACCTAAGACTCAAGCAAAGTCTCAGTGGCTAGGTTTACACAGACAATATTATTATGGATAATAATATTCAATTAAGACTAGTTAATGAGGCATCTTAACACTAGTTCCTTACTGTAACCCTGTTTTTCATGGTCTAATATATTTGGGTGTTTGGTTATAGACAGCTGAGACGCAATCCTTGGAATCTGCTCTTGCAATGCAAAACGCACTGCATTCAAATGTTGTTATTTGTGGAAACATGTCTACCTATTCTGCATCAGGGTCAGTGTTCTACATGACCTTTTTAAAATCCTCTTTAAATGCACATATTTAAAAACAAATGAAATCAGGCTTAGGTCCTTAAGCAGCAAAATAAACGGAAAGGTCAAGCAGAAATATGGGTGTGATAACTGTGGTGTGCTTACAGCAGCAACAGGTCTACTAATATGACTGCTATAAAGATGCTGCAAGTATCATTTTCAAAAGAGCACATCAAACTGAAGCAGGTAAGCAGACTGGAAGTAGGCTGGAAACTGAAGTGTTTGGCCACGCCCCAAAGAGTGATGTCACAGCAACTATTTTTCATCGTCTGTCAAAAGCCAAACTGGCTACATGACGTCACTGACTGTGGTGCGTTGATTGTTTTCTCATTTGCTTTCACACAGCAGCCTGCTCTTTGGTACCACAAAGCAATTTCCTTTTAAGCTGTAATGCACTTTTGTAAATTTCCCAGGGAATCTAACACAGCGGTGAATGATGTAAAATGCAACATGGCGTTTGGTTCAGACAGCAGTCTTGTCCGCGATAGTCTTGTTTGTTGTGATTCAACTAATAAACTTATCATGCTGTACCTTTCATTGAGATGAAATCAGATTATCAAGACGCATGTGCACATATTTTAATAGGCTCTAATGGCAATCTTACCCGGTGCGGTGGTGTTGGGGGGAGGTCCACTGGCAGGAGAGATGGGTCCAGAACCTGATCGCGACTGCTGGGACTGAGTGGAGCCTGCGGGCGATCCTACAGGGGAGGGAGAGGGCCCGCTCCTCTGGCTGGGGAGATGGGGAGAGGCATGAGGAGAGAAGGGGGACTGTCCCTGGTTACTGGCCCCCCCCTGCTCCCCTTGGCTGCTGCTGCTGCTGCTGGAGGAGCCGCCGGCACTGACGGCTGAGCCTAAACCAGCCTCTGTCCCAGTGGGGAGGTCATCAATCGAGCCGGACAGATCCTGGAACAGAAGAGAGGCCTTAAAGTGAGCATTTAATAAGCTCATTCAAGCATTTAGTCTGACACAGGACAGGACAGCAGTAGGCAAATTTAAATGTTTAAAAGCTCAGGCAAAGACAACATTTTCCTGCCATATATGATGTCATGATAAAACAGTACTATTATTATTTTATTATTATATATTACAGTATAGCTGAAATCTGATTGTTTGTCTGAAAGACCAGATTGCAGAATCGATTAAAGGTGCACCATATTCCAGTGTTTTCATAAGGCAGTACAAGTTGAAAGGTTAAAAGTTGACTCTGCACATGCAAAAACAGTGTTTGACTTTTCTGTGACCTTCTGTACTGTGCTTTCTGTGCCTACTGTGACCAATTAGATAAAGTACAGCCATGGTGACAGTGTTTTATATGACAGAAGAGTAAAAACATTACCCACAGAAGCCACTACTGTACACTGGCTGTCGAAGTGAAAATGAATTATAATGGGCTTTCATTCAGACCAACAGTGAGTTCATATTACAGTTTTCATTCCCTGTGGTGAGCAGAGAACTGTGTTTGTGTGTGCTTGTGTGTGTGTGTTGTGTGTGTGTGTTTAGCAGATAGCCCCCTCCTGAATGAGAAGTAAGAGGACAGTGAGAGATGGAAGAGAGACAGTGGCAGAGGTAAAGAGAAGACCAGATGTGATGTGATGCAATGTGATGGCTGCCCCCTAACTACACATCACCCGCATTTGGACACACGCACACACATTCACAGACTACTGTCTGTGTCCCAGCTGTAGCTGAATATGGGAGAAGTCACCTGTAAGTGACCCTGGTTTCCTGGCTGGTGGGTGCTTGGGGAGGAGGGGGAAGAGTTACGGGTGTATGCCAGCTGATCCTACCTGCTATACCAGGCCTGTTGACCCTCCAATCCTGTCCCACCTGAGTCCTGTGCAACCATTACTGTCACCACAGAATGGTGTGTCTGTATCTGTCTGTGTCACCTAAAATTTATACGCGTTTTCAAAATTCAATCAACCAAACAATACACCTAAATAAATTTACAGGTTATGCTGTCATATTTTCTACGCACACATGCATACTTAAGTACTTCTCACTTTTTGCATTTTTTCTATGATGCTAATACAATGCGATTAATAATAATTAACAATTAATTAACAACAATTCTGTGCCTTCATCAGACTCAACAGAAGTTCCCATTAATCATTTCTTCAGATGTCTGACCACAAGTGAGCGTGCTGGTACAATATGGCAATAAGAGTACAAAGGCTACAGTGAAAGTATTGTTAAGAGGCAAAAAATGTTTAAAACACTGAATTCCTTCAGGAATTAGTTAGGTTAAAAGTTCACTGGCTGTGACTAAAAAAAGAAAAAACAGACATTCATTAATTCAGTGTCAACATTGGCAAACACTGTATTTTTTCTGATTGCCTTAGCAGCACGTTATTTCATATACAAGGTGTGACACCCCCCCCCCCAATTCCTTTCTATACATGCTTGGCTTAGCCTGTGGAACAGACAACCAAGTCTGTGTTGCAGTCAGTCTGTGGCTTCTTGTTTTGGTTAATGTGATCTTGGCGATGACACACAAAGTCTTTGTTTTCCATCATGCTGCTGTGAGAGCCCACCCGCTCTGCCAGCCTCCCAGTCTGTCGCCTGGCATTATCTACCCTCGCTCGGCTGAGCACATGGGGCACACGCTTTCTTCCCTCTCTCCTTACTACCCGTGGTACCACTCCCTATCTCAGCCAATCAGGGGGCCCTTTAATCTGAGCTGAGTGATGTAATGTGCTGCCTCCGCCAATAGGGCCGAATGTTATTTTTCGATCGACTGGCTGCCCCAGGTGCATGCCATTTGACATGGCGGAGTTACCATGAGACCAGGTGTAACCATGGCGATAGCTTTTCCAAAACACAGAGAGCTAGCTGGATGTACAGCTTGGTTGTTAACCCACAGGCTAATTGTGTGAATGGATGAGAATAATTGCATTTCACCTAATTGGCTGCTGTTGCCAGCTTTTCCAGTAGCAGTTTAGGGGTGGGAAAATGCGGACCAGTAATTCGTTTAGAGGCTGTTAGGCTCATTTGGATTATACACACACTTGAGCACAGCTGTATGGCCCAAGACCAAAAAAGTAGCAGCACTACCTAACATGAGAGGGTGGGAGGGCTTAACACCCGTAGACTATAAACATGTCAACTGTAAATACCCAATAAACTCATAATTGTAAATCATGATTGCTGAAACGCTAACATAAAGAAGTCATTTCACAATGCGCCCTCTTTATAATGCATTTATCAACACATACACCCTTCTGCCACATGTACACTTAATCCTTGTCATGGGCCACAGAGCATTGTGTTACCTGGCTAACTGTTTGCTGCATTGTCATGTGTAAAGAATCGAAGCCAGCCAGCTAACCAGCCAGGCAGGCATGCGGTCGGAGGATCCAAACGCCCAACAATCTGGGGCCCCAATCCAAAGTGGCCCAAATCCAATTTGTTTGGCTCGGGGCTGCAAATTGCTCTGTGCATTGAGTCTCCAAATAGCTGTCAACCACTCCCGCTTGGCGTCCTGTATCGCTTAATTCGCTCCTAGAGCATGTAATTGTCATAATAAGAAAAATATTGAGGTGATAATAACCAGTTACTTTGAGATGCCCCCCTCCTGTCTCAAGACACACACACACATACAGACGCATATACGCACATAATGGGCCCAGACTGCCATCTACACATTTCACACAACATTGGAGAGGCAGTCGCTTGTGACCCTTCACCTCACTGGTGTTGGAGCCTGCCTGCACTCTCTCGTTTAGTGTGCCTGTGTTTGTCTGTGTGAGTGTGTGTGTGTGTGTGTGACAGGCACACAGGCTGCTGGGCTGTCACAGCCAGACATGCTTGAGCACTGATGCAGCCGAGGGGACAGATGAAGCTACACACACGCACACACACACACACACACACACACTCTTCACACCCCATCCCATCTCTCAGTCATACCACTGACCTACTCTCTCTCTCTCTCTCAAACACACACACACACGCACACACACACACCAGCAGGGTATAAGGCATCAGTGTGAAGCAGGAAGCTGTCACATCCAGCAGACTGTGGGACTTTTTCCCCTGACCGTGGTGCTGATGTTGTCTGCTCTCACCACACACAGGGAATTAATCAAAGTTGCGATGGTAGAAGGCACCAAACATGTGTATGTGTGAGAGTGTGTGTGAGTGTGTGTGTGTGTGTGTGTGAGAATGGTTCTCTGTCTAGACAGGGAGGAGCCAATGGCTGCAGCTTCCTGTGGGCTACAGGAAAGAAGAGAGACTGGAAAAACTAGCAACTCGCTTCACGTCTCTCTCTCTCTCTTTCTCACAAACACACACACACTTTCACATATCTATTTTTCTGTCTCACTCTGCCTGTCTCAGTCAGAGGGATAGTAAGGCTGGTGACTCTGTACCACATGGCTAGTCAGCTAACTAGAGCCTGAAACACAAACTCAAACATAGGAACTGAGCACTGTGAGCGGTAGCACTCAAAAACAACCTCCCGTTTCTCAGCAACATACGTTCGATACTGCTGAATTTGTTAAAGGTCATTTTTCAACACTGTGGGCAATGTAGAAGAAATGCCATTCACTTCACACAATTTGAACATCTTGCAGCTTGGATGGAATAAGAAAGGTTGACTGTCTCCCACCATGATCTCTGCTTTCTCATCCAATGTTCCATATCTGTGTTCTGTCTCTGTCAGAGGTTGGTATTTTTGCTGCTACCCTCCTGGTGCTACCATGCCAATTTGACTGACAGTTTGTCCAATAAGAACAACAAACACAAAACTCCTTAAAAATGCACTATATATATTGATTGAAATGCAAAGCTATCCTTTAATGCTATTTTTCTTTGTACACTCCCATACAGTAATGATGTTTTTACTGAAGTGTGTATGTGTCCATATGAAACCTGTGTTTTCACAGGTCAAGAGTAAAATACATTATGTTACACATAACGACGATTGTACTCCCCTTCTCTGTGGTACAATATATACAGAAATAACACCTCTGTGGGCTCAGAGGCGAGTTTTAATCTCTGTTTCTCTTCTCTGGGTAAATATGATGATGTAAACTGTAATTAACTCCAACAGCTATCGTTTGTAGGCCTGAGGGACAGGCCTGCTCATGGCAGCACTGCACTCATTTATCGGCTCCGGCCGCTGTGTTTTCTATCTTTATGGTGCACTGGAGACTAAGAGGAAATGCTATTACACAAAGTTGTTTTTTTTTTAAATCCCTCCCCCCTAACCGTCAATTGAGGCAAAATCCAAATGAAATGCCATGCAAATGAATCCAAATGGACTGCTGAACGTGTGTGTGTATGTGTAAGAGAGGATTTTAATGTGATGCCCCATGTAGCGCAGCAACTGTAATACCCTTCACTAAGTGCTATTAAGTACAAAAAGAAGAAGAGAAATGAGAAGCAGAGAGAGACTTAGTGGAGGGAGATTTAACACAACGCCCACACCATAATTTCTTTTTTTCATGTCAATCAGCTGGAATGTCTACCAAAGATGGAATGATGATGATAATTGGCGATGTTGATGAGAAGTGATAGAAATTATGACAATTTAAGCACTACACTATAAAATGCTGATCAAAATGTGCTTGCCAACTCAGTACTGTGCATCCACACAACAGCTTTAATAAGCGCATGTAGGAATGTTCAAACGTGCCCTGATGGTGTATGTCTTTGCTAGATAATGTGTGTTTGTGCGCAAAGTGGGATATGTAAATGTTCGAACCAATGTGTGTGCAGATAAGACTTCTTGAGCAGAGTCTGTGCTACCTCCTGAGGGTCTCTGAGTGAAACTGTCAACGAGGAGAGGAGGCACAAGGCAGAGCGACTGCAAATACAGGCAAGGGCACTCACTGCAAACCAAGGGGAGATGACTGGCACGCCTCAGGCTCGCCAAAAACCCATGTGGTCTTCAGGCTAGCACCCAGCAGGCACTCAAATATGCTAGCATGCCAACCCATGAATGTCTTTGTTCCGCCACAAGCTTTGAGACTGAATGTTCCTGTCTCGAGTGCCTAATGTGTCCAAATGTCTCTCAGTTAAGTCTGCCTGAGACTGCCACAGGTGGCACCCTATCTCCTTGTCCTAGGAACTACTGAGTTGTAACATGGTGACCCTGCAGTGGCAATCTGGGGGACATACCAGCAGGGAAGGATATTGTTGTATGTTACAGTAGGTTAGGTTACATTACACAACATCGGCTTCCAAGCAGGTCAGAGTGTATGTTTATCTACTGGTTTGAGGCTACTTCAGCAGGATATTGACCACCAGCTGTGTGCCTTCCACATGCTGAAAACACTTTACGGGCTCAGTATGCTTTAAATGAACTAGATTATACGGTATGTCCTCTGAACATGCCTCAAGGCTCAAGAGTTTACACGTGTTGCGAATGACCACACTCAAAGATGGGAAAAAAACCCTACTCCTCACCACCACACTGACCTCTCTCCAAGTGCTCTGTGTCTTTCATAAGTCTTCAAAGTCTCAATGCGATGAAAGGTACAAATAGAGATAATGGTGCACAAATTTTGGGTACCAAATCTATTTTATTCTGTTTCACACACGTAACTACTGTACAGCGATTGGATATGGACTCTGCAAAACGCAGGTGACCTGCAACTGAATACTGTGCCTGAATTCATCCTGTGTAGTCACACATGGAGCACTGAGACTGCTGTTGCTTTGCTAACATGCTGCTCACGCTAAGCCTCCTGCGAAGACACAGTGTGAGCATAAAAATGAACAGTTGCTGTAGATATTGTGCGCGGAAATAATTTTATTTAGACAGTATTCATAGGAAACAACACTATATTAGTGAGCAAAATGCCGGTTTGAACGAATAGCAGTTCATGATTACAGAGGAACTGTTTTGTGATTTGAAAAACAATCAGCACTATTTTGAAGGCTACATCAATGAAGACAGTCTTTTTGCTCTCTCCGTGTTTTTGTTATCTGGAACAAAAGCAGCCTAAGAACAAACTGTTCAGAGCTTCCCAAAGTTGTGCAGAGGAGAGCCACAGCAGCACTGAAAAGCAATTGTGCTTTTCTTTTCAATTCTGCCTCTGCACACTTCACAAAGCCCAGACAATCTCTTGATAATATAGTGGCATCTCGATAAGAGAGGGGGAAGAAAAAAACTCTCTGTTTTTCACTACCAGCACTGAGCCAAAAAAAAAAAAAAAAAACCCAGAGAGGAGTCAGGTGTGGAGGTCAAACAGTTGTGTGGACACCTGTAACAGGATTCCAATAAATTCACTAAATCTGCTGATAATGCTAACAACTCCATGGCATTAACAATTATTGCGTGTTATAAGATAGGGGGCTCACTGAGTGATAACTGCCCTGGCTCTTAAGCCTGTCGTAATGTGGAGATATGGAGCGGGCCACACTGAAAGGGACATCTAAGGCCCTATTACCCCTAAGCTGTTAAAGACGCTCAAATCTGGTGCTGCTCGTCTCCAAACCGGAGGGATTAGTGTTGAGTTTCACTCCGATTCCCCTTGATAATGTGCCAAGCTGTAGCAGCTAGGAGTACTTAGCCTGTGGGTCCCATTCACTTAATGCCCACCCACCACTGGTTTCTGTACCATCAATGACAGTAAAGTGTCGTGATCAACCAACATCATCCATTAAGGGGCTGAATAAACATGGAGGTTGGCCCGCTTTGGGTGCCCAGGTATTGAAGTCGACGATGGCACAAACTCTCCAACTGCCCACGAGTCCGACCTTTCACACGGTCAGACTGATATTCTGCCTGGAAGTATGTATTTAGATTTGCATTCGTTTGAAACAGCAGCTTTCCAGAGGCAGAGGAGACCAGCTGAGCCTGCTTATTGTCTGAGGTGTTGAAACTTTTTTTTTTTAAATAGTCCGTAAAAGTTCTTCACACTTACGTTTTTAAACGCACACGCCAACCACTCACCTCTTACACCAACACACAAACACACACACTATTTGTTCTGCATGTATTGGTTCTGCTAATGTTTTTATTTATGGCATTCCAGCATGACATCCCGCCATCCACCCACCCCCTCCTCACCTCTCCACTCACCCAAGAGAGAACTGAAAAAAATGACGCATGACATAGAGTGCGCAAGAGTGTACATATGTGTGTGTGTGAGTGGATGTGAGAGGGAGAGATGGAAGGAGAGAAACAAAATAAAAAAATAAATAAAGGGCCCAAATTCCTCATTTCTAATTCAGCTGCTCGTTCAGCTTAACCTCTCTCTCCTCAGCAATTAAAGCGCACGCCACATCCTTCACGCTGCGTACAGCCGAGGCTAAATAATGCAGGGGGCATCCAGCACCCGCATCCTTTATCATCCCAAATGACAGCCATTTGCATATCTCCCCAGTCAATTAGAGCGCGGCGGAATAATCAGCCCATAATTGGGGGAGAGCGTCGGTAATCACCCGCCCTGGCACACCGACAGGGCCATTGGAGGAGCGTGTGTGTGGGGGGGGGGGTTGTGTGTGGAGTTGGATGTATGTGTGTGTGTATGTGTGTGCCAAGGAGACAGTCCACCAACTGCAGCCTCTTCACTTCAAACTAACACATCCAAACAACCAGTCTAAGTTCTCTCTCGTTCTCTCTAATAATCCCTGTCCTCCTATCCAGCGCCTCCTTCTCCTCACTAATTTGCACATACCAGCTTCCTCAGTCTATTTGCCTCAGACACATTATTTCTATGTGATATCTTTCATCAAAATGGGCCAGTAAGGGACTTTTTAATGGCGTAAAAAGTGATACATGAATGTCGGGTTTAATTCCAGGATGCCATTTATTCTCAAATGTTATCAAATGGTAATTGCTCGCCATTTAAAAAACATGAATAATGACATCCTCTTCAGTGTCGTTGCTTTTATAAGCCAGATTCAAGGGTTCAAGATCAATAATGTCAATAATGAATTTGTTTGTCATGCCAGCAATTCTGCCTGTGGATTTACCAAAGGTACTGAATTTTTTTCAGGTAAATTTTAAAATGAATTCTTCACCTGCAATGCAATGCTCTAATTTCCTTCCAGAACTGTGGATTTTCTATGAACAAACATGATTGTGGAGCAACATGTTTTATTTGCCTGCATACAATTACTGTATGAGATCTATTAAATTCGTAGTCTATTCCTGTTACACGAGAGAGCACAACGTCAAAAACGGCCAAGAACAACGAGAGAAAGACTGTGGCGAGGCACCAGGGGGAAAATCCCCTGCTTGTCCCCTTTAGATGCAGAAAATCAAAGTGGTTTCATGGGAAGTTTTCTGGGCGGCTTTGAAGTGCTGTTGCTGCATAGCCTCTGTATTTCCTGCTAAAAGGGGAATGACCATTTTTGCGAAACAACATTTCCTTTAATACACTGTAACCTCCCATTCCTCAGATGCTTTGGTGCTGTCTTCTGAACATGACAAATAAAAGGATGACTTGAGAGAGAAAGAGGGGTTGACAGTAATGTGAGTGGCGAAGGTTTATGTGTGTGTGTGTGTGTGTGTGTGTGTGTGTGTGTGTGTGTGTGTAAAGGAACATCACAGAAACCCAGGCAAGGTTAGTTCCCATCTGCAGCTCCATCCTTTTGTGTTTCCCCAGCTGCTTTCTTTTCCCTCTTGCCTTTGTATTTATTCTACCCAATCCAGTTCAATGTTAGCCAGCGCTGTCTCTGTGGTGTTTCAGGCCCACCGTCGCTTTGGAGAGATGAAACGTGTGCCATTCACTTCTCCTTGATAGAAGTGGCAAGAAATAAAGAAAGGAAGTTAGAGCTTGGAAGGAGGGGATGGGGAGGGAGACAAGGACAGCACAGGGAATGATAGTGATGATTTGTTTCGATTTAACCTCCACACAGACTTCAGTCTATTGCAGGTGAGGGGCAGACCAGACGAACTTGAAACAAAACAGTGTTTAAACACACACAAAAAGTCTATGTTAACGGGAAAAGGCTACAGAGAACAGAGTGGCAGCATCCTTAAACAGCTCCTCCTGTCCACAGAGGGAAGAAACATCGATTTCCTTTTTAAGGGGATGTCTTTCTCTGTTTAATCCCCCATTCCTCTACTCTCGGGGGATCTGTGGCATTTCCTGCCAGCCAGCCAGCCCTGGGCTGCAGAGACTTATGCATCACTGTCAAAATGACTCTGATCAAAAGAAGGGAGTGTGGAAGGGAGGGGAGGCGAGTGGAAGTGGGGTCTGGTTTGAGGGTATACTTTGAGTGGTGCAATGCAAAACTCTTCCCCCATCGGACATGCCGCCCGTCAGTGCGCCCGCCTCAGTAATCCATCACCCCCGCCACTGATCAATAATGTGATTGGTGGAATTCTGAGCGATATCTGGTTGCGATTTGTGTCCTGAGACTTACTGTGCTATAAATTAACGCCTGACTCTGAATCTGTCTTTCAGCTGGAGGACGAATCAAATTGAAACCACTTCTGTTACCCTCCCTAACTTTCTGCACACTCATTTGTTTGCTGTGTCAAACCTGAAATTCTGTCAGACTGCATTTGAAGGTGACATCACACGATGTGGTGAATTTACTCCAAGTTATGTCTCACGGATTATTAACAAAATCCATGCTTGACTTGTTTCTCCTGAAACATCTAGAAATGAAATGAAATGGCTCTAATTGTTGAGTAATTAGATCATCACTCTACAAGGACACCAAATCACACAGATGCTGACCTGTTGGAAACTTTACAGTGCATGTCAGATGATGCTTTTGTCTGGGGAATCAGATATAAATCATACACATGGCAAAATTCATGTAAAATTAAGAGAAGTAAAAACTTGTGAAATTACTGCAGGAACACCAGGAACAGGAACAAAGATAATATGACTTTTTCTATGTTTACAAGTCACAAAGAACTACTTCCTAACTCTGTTCTCTAACTACCATATTATCACAATAAAAGTTATTATCTGGGTCTAAAAAGATTTCCACAGTCTCTTAAACACTGACAGTACATTCAAGTTTACCACAGGTCACATGTCTTCTGTTCATATTCTGTATATAACAGTTCAGCTCTAGCAAACTACCTAAGCATGTCATACAGTATTAAAAAGCACACGTAAAAGATTTAATTGATGTGTTTTATTTTATTGGTCCTTTATGTAACATGTTTTGATATGCAAATATTTAAAGATGAATAATTATGAGAACTAACTTGTCACCAGCTTTCAGAAAATTTCAGCACAAATGTAACCCAGTGCCCACAAAAAGAGTTGACAGTGCCATCTGGAACGGACCGTAACCTCTGACCTTCCAGCAGGGATAGAAAAAATAATCCCCCCCACATACAGTATAAATACACAAATCTCTGTTTAAATATGAATCCTTATTCAACACATTTGTGAATGTTTAAATGCATTTGTTATTACTCGGACAAGCAGACAGACAGACACTCAGTGAGACAGCGGGTTGATGGAACAATAAAGAGACAAGATGATTCTCATGTCAGGTTAATCAGATGGTTCAGGCTGGGTTACACACCACACACATACAGTCACACAGGAAGGCAGCAGCCCTCTCAGGACAAGCCGCGGCATCGACGTCGGCCCACATTTCAGAGCGTTCAAACAAACTTTTTAGTGGTGAAAACAAATTGGGCTCACCATCAAAGAGACTTTTCAAAAAGCCATTTCTCTATGCCAGTTCAAAAGAACCCTGGTTGGTAAACAGGCATGGAGAATTCACAGCGCAAGATATTGTAGGAGGTACAAACGGCTGGAGCTTCACCACAACAAAGGCAGAGGAGAAGGAGTGGAGGGGTGTAATTCATCACACACTCAACAAAAGCAAGTGTGACTGACTGTCCATGACCAAAGGAACAAAACAAAACAAAACAGAAAAAAACTTCTCCTTAATTGGAGAAGCTGTTGTTTATTTTTTTTCATTTCAAACCCACTCTGTCTATTGTTTTTTTTTCCAACCCTCCAATTTCTTTCTGCTCAGTCTGCCTGGATGCCCTTGCCCTCTCCTCCTCCTCCCCAATCTCCCTCTCTCCTCCTTTTCTTCTTCCCCTTCTCTCCCTCTCATTCCCCCTGTTTCTTCATTAAAACAATTCACTGCCAGTTATTATGGCTTCCATCTTAAATGAGAAGACAGACGGCACTGCAGGAAGAGAGAGAGACAGAATGAAGGGAGAGGAGGCTAAAGAAAGGGGCAAGAGAAGAATGGGGAGGTGAGGAGGTGAAAAACCTCCGGGTCCTTTATTGCTTGTGAGATTTCTTAACAAACAGACAGGCAGACAGAGGCCTTGCTCCATGTACCAACCTTCCATCCACCTCAGGCAAAATCTCATTTGTTGGGGATTCGGTTGAAGACCAGAGGATAGAGACACAGAGACATCGAACGAGAGCAGCGGCGGCAGACTCGAGCCGTCATTAGCTATGCACAAGACAAACTGCTGACACAAAGTCACACAGCCTGCTGAGCAGGGACTTGTGGGTAGACAGGAGGAATCCATCCCTCCGTCCCTCCACCTGTCTATCGACATCCCTGGCTCTTCCTCGTCCACCTCCGGTTTTTGCAATTACCATCAAACGGCAGCATCCAAGCCCCCGAAGCACTGACTGACGGCTTGGATTAACCGATGTGGAGAGGCCTCGGAATGCTGTGCATGTGCGTGCCTGTCTGTTCATCTATGTGTGTACACTACGTTACTTTGTATGTGCAGCATGTTGCAGCATCAGGAATTGATGTGCGAGTTTCTGTGTCTCCTCCTGTCTACTGTCTGTATACATGCGTGCGCACAGTATGAATGTGTAGTGTGTGTATGTGTGTGAAAACAACAGGGAAGGTGTATGTATGGAGTGCTGCATTAGCATGAAAACGAGGGTGAATAACAATGCAATTATGCATTTCAATTAAATCCCCCTGTGTGGATCATTTGTTTCTGTTGGCTGCATTCGGGAAATGAATCATCATCTGATTATTTCGGGCAACCACATGATTTCAAGTACTCATAGATATTCATGTATGATTTCAGCAGCATCTTGACAATAACAGACAACTAAAGGGTACGTGCAGGTATGATTTGCAATACAATACATTTCCAAAAACATGCTTTTCCATTGTCATTTTCCTGCAAGTGCTGCAGAGTAATTTGCAGAACAATCCAGATTCTACATTTTCAAGAAATAACTAAGTGAGACATGGAGAAATGTCATGAAAAGTGACAACACAAGCAAATCAAAAAATTTGAAGATATGGAAAGAAATCACAAAGCTGTCAGCAAAAAAGCAGGAACGCACACATACATCCTTTGAATTAACTTCACTGCTGCACTGCCGCGATCGAGCAAGTCACGTCAAACATGCAACCGAACAGAAAACCATCCCTCAGAAGGCAGCAAATAAAGTGCGAGGAACAAAAACACGTCAATCTGCTTTGTCCAAAAGAATTTGAGCTGCTCTGTGTCTTCTGTGAGACTGGTTCTTTAACTCTTCCTTGCTAGGCACCGACGTCATCCATCAGAGATGACAAATGTGACATGACAGCTCTGCTTGGGAAGCTGCGGTGACTACAGACAGAAAACTACTCACAGCACAGTGTGTGACAGGGGGGAGTTTGTCAAGGCATAACCAGATATTCAGATCTGCTGATCTCCTGTACTGAAAGTCCCCCAAAAAAGTCTACAGGCTTAAACATGTGCAACACCGATAAAAGCTTCACTTAAATTTCGTTTCAGTGCAAAATTTTGCCACATGTTGAAAACGGTTATTTTAATCTTTGAAATGTTCCATATCTTCATAATAAATCAATTCATAAAGTGGATGCACCTGAACCTATGAACATTTGACACAATCAGGTTTTAAGAAATGCAAAACTACTTTGCACAGATACGATCACGACTTTCCTCCAAAATGATCTTTGACGACATGACATTTTTGGTTCCTCTCTCGGAAAGTCAAACACATTTTAATTGGTCAGTAATTGAAGAGCTGAGATTGTTTGTTTTGTGAAACATTTGGCACCCCCAAGTGAACCTATCCCAGTGATAAGTAAGAAAGAGACAGAATTGTGGCACATGACAGCTGAAACATCAAATATAATCTAAAAAAGGCATCTTAACACCATCTATGAAAATGCCAACAACACAAACTCATTCAGATTCACTACTCATACCAGTCATCCATCCTGTCTGCATATTCACACTGTGATTTGAGATGGAAAAATCGTCCTGGATGCCCTCTCCCTACACGACCTGATGGAACAGAGACCAGCTAACCAACCAGAACGTCCTCGCGGAGCAAGTGAGCCAATGGTCACCCGGGCTGCGTGTACGCGAGGGTGCGTGTGATGTAAGCATGGGGAAAGGAGAGGTGACAGCGGCGCGAGGCTGATCTAATAAAAGGAGAAGATGAAACGCTGTCAGATGCTGTGGCGAGCAGCTCAAACGCCAGCAACGTTTGGTAAAACACACACGCATCTCCTCCCAGACAGTCTCCTTCGTTCACACACACTATCTCTGCCCCACACACACACACACACACACACACACACGCACGCATTTCTGTGTGATAGACAGTTTCATAGTGTCGTAGCTGAGGTGTTGGCCTATAAAAAGCAGCGCTGATATGATTTAATGGGCGAGTCTTATTATAAGACTGTCGCTGGGCCAGTGTAATCTGGCTAGCGCTCCAGGGCACAGCGCTGAGACACATGCACTACAATACTCCACAGCAGATAATATTGCTATGTGCTACATTGCTATTATAAGATAGAGCCATTTGCCACACTGATACGCCGTGTATAAGACTGTCATTTGGGAAGGAGTGATTTATGACTGTGAGGCATGAGAATAAAGACAGATTATTTCTGTTCATCTGTCTTTAGAGGCCAACTTCATTTCTTTTCTGTTTGTTCTGCACTTATTTTTACATGGAATCAAAGGGAAATCCTCCTCTGTGCAAAAACACACATAAAACCATATGGGCTTTGTGGTATTTATATAAGCCCTGTAGAGCCTGGACCACCCACGCAAAAACAGCACAATGTCACTTTGACATTGATTCTGAATCTGCACTTAATAGAACAAGATCCCTCTGTTAGCTGTCTTCCAATTTTTGCTGGGACTAAATTGCTATTAATTATAAATAGCGGAGCAGCTGTCTTAAAATATATGACATATCTACTAGCGTATTAGACACTGAGGTGATATTGCCTCTCCTGCCACTTTTAATATCGGTACCCTGGCTCCAATCACAGCCTAATAATGGCTTCTCATTATGAGGTGTATGTATGTGTGTGTGTGGGCGCGCCTGTGTGTGCGTGTGTGTGTGTGTGTGTTCACCACTTAAAAGCCATAGATGACACCTTGTAAAAAGTTAATTTCATTTTAGACATTTATGGAATGGGGCTATAAATTTAAGCTCTCGAGGTGTGCCATGAGGCTATCAGCTCTGATAATTGAGGTACTGAATAATTAGATGTAAGTTATGTATTATGTGTATAAATGCAAAGCAGGTGTAGAAAAAAAAAGCTACAACTTAATTTGAGAACAGTTGGAAAAAAAAGTGTGTGCTTTCATCTGAGCTGCTGTGGTGAAGAGTGGAGTGTTTGGAAAAGGCCCATTGTTCCCTGGATGTAATAGTGGAGTTGGTCAGGAGATGGCGCTGTGCTTGCTGCGAGCACAGAGGAGCATGTGATTAAACTCTAAACAACAGAAGAGGGGTGCATTCAGGATGAGCCAACAATTCCGATTGTTTCATAATGTGATTCACACTGCTGACATGGACAGTTATTGTTACACATCACACACTGGGAAGTCACTTTAATCTTCCTCTAATGCATGTGTGTGATCTTAGTAGAGGATAGTTTATGTTCTGTAATATCACTAAAATATCTTCAGAGAGACTTCTCCTTGTCAAATTTGCGTCCTGAGTCCAAAATCTTATATGTGGGGGTTATACGCCTCTTGTAGCATAACATCTGTTTCGACTCAACCACTACTGAGTAAACACAACTCCAGACTTCACAATAAGAAAGGCATCTTCACACAGATCGAGTCTATGGTCATCAAAAGAAGATTAAATCTCTTCCATCTCCCTCTCTGTCTCCTTTTCTCTCCCTTTTCTTTAACATGTAAAAAGGTGAAAGAGATTTGCTGAATATATCTTTCTCTAATATCTTTAAACTGCTTTAATTTTTTCTGTTCAGAGGAGAGGAGAGGAGAGAGGATGGCTTCCACACCTGACTGTATAACCTCTCCATACACACACCCTCACAGCTCTTCCTGTTACTCCTCACCCTCCACCTCCCGCATTCAGCCCGCTTCCTCCTCCCCCTCCTCCTGCTCCCCCCACCTCCTCTCTCATGGCCTCTGTCTTAATTTCACAGGGGAATCATTTGACAGATATTGCCCTTGAAGAGGCAGCCTGTGCCTCGCCACTGAGAGCAATGGGGGGTTGAGAGTCGTGGGGGTGGGAAGAGAAGAATTGGAGGAGGGGGTTGATGGAGGAGAGGAAGCAACAGAGAGTGAGAGTGATGGGGACAATGAAAGAGGGGGAGAGGGGGACTGGGGGAGTGGAGGGTAAAAAGTTATTAAGTGGATGTGAAAATGCAGCGCAGCCAAAAAGGTTAAGTCTGGAATAGGAAATTAAAACTTGCATCGCTTTTGGCTTTAAATAGATTTGGTTTCATTACGGGCGCCAAGGCCAGTTAGAGTCAAATCCCTCTGGAGAGAGGGAGAAAAGACGGGAGGAAAGAGAGGAGGAAGAGAGATGGTGACATGGGAAGGGAGGCAGGCGAGAGAACAGGGAACAAAAGGAGAGAGGAAGGAGGCAGACTATCATGCAGTTCACATTCATTTTCAATTTCCGCCTGTTTTTTCCCAAACCCCCTTGCATACTTAAGCGAATACCAATTCTACATACCATTACCGATTTAATACTACGACTTTAACTGGAATCCAAGGCAGCATAAATACAAAGAATGCGAGCAGCATTAACTAACAGGTGTGTGAAAACCTCTAAACCTAGTTCTCTTAATCATTCTGTTTTATTTGCGCTGACTTTTATGAGTCTTCGGCGACTTGAGTTAATTTTTTGGCCCTGAATCTTATGAAACCTGTTCGGTCCTGCCTTTGGTTATTTCAGCAGTTTGATTTTGTCAACTGAGAAAATTAGGAAGAATGGGAGTTTTGCAGCTACAACCTCCCCAGAGCATCTTACAAACACCTCATATACGTGAAACATACACGGAGGACAATATCGTTTTCTCCTTCTTACACTTACAGCCTCGGCTTTAGTGGTTCGATGGGAGGCCACATTTGATACAATGCAGTACACACACACACACACACCTGCACAGGTTACACACACACTGACCCTCTCACAGCTCTGGTTATTGCCTCAGTGGTCTCCCAGGGAGGGGTAGAATAGAGAGGCACTAGACAGATTATAATAAAAATGTAAGAAAGGTGTTTGAAACAGAGAGGATGGAGGAGAGAAAGTCAGAAGGGAGGCAAAACAAAAAAGCAAAGAAAGCATGAAAAAGAAACAGAGACAGAAAGAAGACGAGACCATGGGGGAATGAAAGAATTAGAGATGGATAGATAAATCAAGAGATTAAGTGAGAGAGAGTGTGTGCGTGTATAGAGAAAGAGGTTGTGCTCTCTTCACAGATCTTTATCAGCTGCCACCTCTGGCCATGCAAGTAAACAACAGCAGTAATGAAACAAAAGCTGTGCATACATGAATAAATAAGACGGTGGAAGAATTTTAATATCATTTAAACTGGTAATCGTTATGGTCATAAAGGGTCAGATGACTAACTGCGGTCTACTCATAATTATCTTACCCAAAACAGATCACAACATGTTAGCTACAGAAAAGCGAATTCAGCAAAGTTTAGCCAAAGAAGCCCCTCATTGTCAACTTTGTTCTGATTCATTCTCATGGCTGGTGTTTTTAATATACCTCACTGTGCACATGTTACCTGTCCAGCACGAAACGAAAGACAAGGTTGTCAACTAGCTGGTCTATAGCAGTAATGTAGTGGAGCATTTAGCATCTAAAGAGAAAAATATTACTGTCATCACTACCACCATCACCACTGTCACACCAAATTGAGCAAGAAAGAGTGAATATTGTATGTTTAACAAAAAAACATCTAATGAACTGACATCCAAACCTGCTAACTCTGCCTCTTCCTGCAAAGTACAGATTCCTCATACCACAAAGGACAGTAAGCACAGCCCACACAGCAGCTTTGCCTTCTGTACCTGGGACAAGTCTTTGTTGACAAGTCTGCAAGACCCTCCTATCTAATCTACATATTATAATCTAGTCACAAAGCAGACAGGATGGAGACTATGTGTGAGTTTATGAGGATAAACAAGGTATGTGCACTTCAAACATTACAGAAAAAGAAAATGCACTAGCAGAAGTTATATGAAGACAACCATAGACAATATGAGATGATAGATGTTAGTTACTGAAAACTTCAGTCCAGAAACAATACTTCCACAACTGGTCTTTAAAGACACATGAAATGAGCGTTCATTTTAAATGTGTAAAAACAGAGAGGGAGGAACAGAGTGAGGGAAATTTTGAAAGAAAACAGATGATAAGCTCCAGCTCCAACGTGAAGGGAAGCCATTTTCTTTCTTTCCCACCGTCCTCCTCGCTGGCAGGGACAGCAAGCGACTACATCATCACTGAGAGGAGAGGAGAGTTTCTCCTCTCCTCGTCTTCTCCCTCCGTCCCTCCCTCTCCCTCTCTGCTTCTGTACACCAGATTATGAAAATGAGTGGAAACCAGTGACCCCACAGCTTTCATTGCATATTCAGGGAGGGCTGGGAAGACACACACTGGATACTAATAAACCAAAAAAGAGAGACACTGTGTGTGTGTGTTTGTTTGTGACAGGGGACAAAATAAGACACAACACACCACGGAAGATGAGTGACTATCTCCACACCCCCAACCTCACCCTCACCCCCACCACCATGGGTGTCTGACGAGAAAGAAAAAAAGGAAAGAGACAGGGGAGATAGACAATAGTCTTCCCAGGCTAAAACGGAGACACTGTCGCCTTAACACCAGAAGCAATTTACTAATCATCCTTCCATAGAACAGGAGGTAAATACTTCATGAAAGCAACAGCTAGCACATCTAACAGCAGCTGCGTGTAGCTCAACTGAAGCACAGCACACACACGCACCTCACTGTTTAACTAACATCCGTGAATGTAGCAACTACTGTCACGCAATTAAAAAAGTGTTAAATATTTGTGGGCATGTTTTCGTGGAAGCCCATTTCTGACTGTAAGAGTGGATTTATGTGTGCGTGAGCGCGCTCTCTCTCTCTGTCTGTCTCCTGCAGTGTGTCGCTGATAAGGCCTTTCTATAACGTCTCTGAGGTGTAAGGCTGGTTAGCTAACTACGGTGGCTCACTGGGAAACATGAGCTGCATGAGCATGAGCTGCACTGCTGTTAAAAAAAAAAAAAAGAAAAAATAAACTCTGTCCAGACAAGAAGGAGAAGAGAGGATATTACCTTGTTGCACAAGGGTCGAGTGGACAGTTTCAGTGTGTGTGTGTGTGTGTGTGTGTGTGTGTGTGTGTGTGTGAGAGAGAGAGAGAGAGAGAGAGAGAGAAAGGTGCTGAGACAGACAGAGAATGAAGAAGAAGAGCTGACAGCAGCAGCCGTCACAGTGAACGCCGTGAAAGGCAGTAACACATAGTTCCTTGATTTCTTTTCAAACTTCAACCTGACTGACCAACTGACTGACTTCCATTTTACACTGTTCCTACGAAACCCGAACTTTTCTCGAATGCTCTGCTATGCCTGATGTTGATGCCGAATATTAGCCTCGGGCAGTTTATCTCAGAGTTGACGGAAAGGCTAGCTTGCCAGATAGGTGGCAGCTACCTTACATTCAATTCATTCAACTCAAAAGTGAGGGTTATCATATTTAACTTTTTCACAGCAGACATTTTGATTTGTCACAGTAGTAGAAGCACAGAATTTATTTGCCCAGGTTTGAAGATATCTGTCCCTCAGACCTTTGCCTCCACCCCAACACTCAATTTCAACTGTGTCCTTGCAGTATTGAAAAAATGCATTGAAAATGTCGACAGCGAAGTATTTTTCTAGTATCTGTGTCACCGTCTTCTTTTACTTCTAAATAAACATCAACATGCCGACAACAGCGTTCACACGGACTATTTCTTCAGTAGAAAGTAATTATCAGCACGGCTGGCTGGGAAACATATGCTTTATTTTTACAAAACAAGTGATGTTTATTTTTGTCACTTGATGTCACATGATGCTTTTTGTTAGCAAAGATTATTGGAGCTTTGATTTCATTCATGTCTGCAATGTCAACTTCAATTACCTAGTTGTTCCTAGCATATTGAATGTGTATCTTTGATTAGTAGCATATTAGACTGTGACTCTGACAGATACTATAAAGGGACCTTGCTCAAAGGTACTTTGACAGTAGTTGTTAAAGAAAAACAGAGCTTTATCAGTTTTCCCTTCAGATTTTTCAGATTCAAATTTGTGACCTTCCTGATATACCTAGAGGATACTCCGGCCTCCCAACAGATTCAAATAAAAATGTGAGATGGATTCAGTGAAAAATGAATCTTATCTCATCATGCAGAAAAATAAAATCAGATGTCTTTGATGTTGCAAATATCTGCAAACTGTGTTTTTTATAGTGAACCACAAATGCTCCCTTCCAGCATTAGAGCAAAATTTATACCCCGAACCCCTCAGCATTATCTGGACATGCACACACACACGCACACACAAACACAGAGTCCCAGTCAACTCTGTTCACTTAGCGAGTGCTTCTCTCGTCTCTTGGCATCAAGATGAAGGCCAAAGCCAAACTCTAAGTGCACAGCTTTCCATTTAGGCCTAAAATACGACTCTTCTTCTCCCCGCGAGGGAGGACAGTGCTGAAGCAACGATAGTGCAGTAAGAAAAAAAAATTATGGTGCGGTGGTGTGTGTGTGTGTGTGTGTGTGTGTGTGTGTGTGTGTGTGTGTGTGTGTGAGAGAGAGAGCAAGAGCACAGGGTAAAGACTGTAAGATGTGATGGGCTGGCTGGCTTTCAAGGTCCACTTTGTAGCCAGAGAGCTGAGGCTGGGATATGTGCTAATGTGTATGTGTGTTTCTGTATATACCATAGATTTATGTGTGTGTGTGTATGTGTGTGTGTGTGTGTGTGTGTGTGTGTGTGTGTGTACACCCCTCACAGTCGAATGGAGAGAGTGAGCACTTCAGCAATGACAAGTAGGTAAACAAAATCATCCGTGCAGAAAAAAAGAGAGACGGAGATGGATCGCTACAGGGGGAAGATAAGAAGATAAGGAAGAAGGATGGATGTTTGAAAGAAGCAAGGAAGGAAAGAAAGGCTGTATGATGGACAATGAATGAATGAAAAAAGAAGAAAACACTTTGGGAAGGAGGGCAGCAGGGAAAAGGGAAGAAACTATGAACAAAAAGAGAGATGCAGGAAATTAGAAATTGGGAATAAAGAAAAGATTTATGAGGGGAAAACAATAAAAGATGAGGGAAGATGAAATTTAACCTCTATGCAAATATTGCTGAGGGCCTCACTTTTGAAAAATCTTTTACAATTACATGTCGTGATTTGAAATGAAGTAAACTCAAACTGAAAAAAATAGGGGTAAAGACACAGGTAAACAAGAAAAAAAAATAATAATTCAACTTAAAGTGAATGCCAGGAACAGCTCCATATCACACTGTATAAATTATACAGGAGGCTATTCCATTATGCACTGTGACAAAACTGTGCTCAGTACTTCCCAGTGCATAAGACTCATCACTTTGCATGACAGGGAGCCTATGCACATGGCAACAGCGTTATGGGAAATCACCTTGTGTTTCTAGGTGACCAGGGGTGGACAGCATTGTTTTCCAGCCACTCCAACTAAATCATACCAGAGTAAGTAGTTCGTGTTCATGAATACTGACACAGAAGTGTTCATTTCTTATTTTGCTTGAGCATGTTTATTTTATGTGTGTGTGTGCATAGCATGTGTTGCATGCAAGTCTTTGAACATCTGTATGCGCCTCGACTCCCCTTTTCTTATTCCTCCTCCCTGTGTTTCCTCTCCACACAGCTCTGTCATGATGAAGTCCGTTGCAGGGTCCCCAAC
Source organism: Scatophagus argus (assembly GCF_020382885.2). Classification (NCBI taxonomy): domain Eukaryota; kingdom Metazoa; phylum Chordata; class Actinopteri; family Scatophagidae; genus Scatophagus; species Scatophagus argus. The sequence continues at coordinate 14,650,412 of NC_058507.1, forward strand.
CCAATATCCAACGTCTAATAAACTAATACATCATTAATGAGAGGGAGGGAAGGAGAGAGGGATGCAGAGAAAGAGAGATGCACTACCAGGCTATAGCAAGCTATTGCTCCACAGCTCAATAGGCTTTCTAACAAGGGTCTGTCCTTGAGAGAGGCTGCATACTAAAAACTTCTCCATCGGCCGTCGTGCCAAGCAAGGGGAATTCATAAACAGAGGACAGAGAGAGGGAGGGAGGAAGGAAGGGTGGGAGAGGTAAAGGAGGGCATATGAGAGAGAGGATCTTAGAAATGGGATGGAGGGAGACAGAAATGTTTTGCTTTAATTGTCCTTCTCTTATCTGACTGTTTGGTTTGGGTCAGACTGTCTGTCTGACTGACTCACAGTAATGACACATGATCAATAACCAGTTTATTAGTTTGTTTGTCAGACTATTTCAGCCAGTGGTTGGAGGCTGTGTTTGTGTGTGTGTGTGCGTGCGTGTGCACGCATGTGTGCGTCAAGGAGAGAAATCCCATGTGCATGAGTGGACAGTAGTGAAAAGAGGTGCCACTTGGCTTTACAGCATCTCCATAAAACTGAGCAAGGGATACCCTGAAAGCATCCTCTCACAGGTACACAAAACCTTCACACATGCGCTAAAATGCTCATCATGGGACACATAACTGGAAACACAGACTTACATATAGACAAAAAAATCATTTGGAAAGAGAAAGAGAGCTGTGCACCACTCCTGTCAGCTGGATGTATGCTTGTTCTCATAAACACACATGCACACACTCAGACATGCACGCACACACAAACAACTCAAATTGGACGTCTCTAAGCAAACACTGCCGCAGGCCTCATTTGAATAGAGATAATTGAAAATCAGACTTGTTTATCGGGCTTAATAGAATGACAGACACTCACAAAAGGAGGCAGAGAGAGCGAGCTTAGTGAGTATTAGCATAATGTTCATGGCTGAATGATTTCTAGGTCCATTAGGCCAGGGAAGGACATTCGAGAAGTTCACTTTTCATAGCTGGGGCTAAATGCTGAAATATGACTTCATTTTGAGGTGTTACTTTAAAATGATGTATTGGCATTTCAATGCTGACGCAAAGGTGGCAGAAGAAGAGGGGGTCTGGGGGGGTGTTCAGGGAATACACTCGATGAAATTAAAAGAAAAGAAGGAGAGAAAAAGAAAGGAGCAGAGAGAGGAGGAAGGGGAGGTGGAGGGTTGTTACAAATGCTCGAGAGAGATTTGGGAGACTGTCCAAGACTTTCATTATCTTTGATGCAAATTATCAGAACCCATAATTAGGCCTCTCATATCACTCTCACATTTTCTTCTTCTTCTTTTTCCTCTCTGTCTTCTAGGGATCAATAGAGCACAGTATGGGGTGTTGAACCGCTCTTATGGCGTTTCTCGTGGGGGGCCCCCGGCATGGCTCAACGCCTGGGCGTCCCCTTCGGAGTAAATCCATCTCTGATTAGAGCCCATCAATTAGTCTCCACGACACATGAAGCGCGCATGATGCTCAATATGAAACCGCAGCAGCTACAGATGACAAGTAGCAATTAACTTAAACATAATGCATTGAACTATACAGGAAGCACTCCCAGAAAGCAGAATTGAGCCAAGGCTCTTTTCTAATTCACATCAAATAAAGAGCCACCCATTTTACATTGTCAACTGAAATGCAGTGCCCATCCCAGCTGATCCTATCACTGCAAAGCTTTGAATCACCCAGAGAAAAATACTGCAAATAAGAGAAATCCTCAGGCCAAAGCCGAAATTGCCTCAGGACAGCCCTCAGATGATACAACACTGCCTGTAGTCTAACAAATTAGAACTCCCGGGAAAAAAAAAAAACACATTACCTGGGAGAAAAACCACAGAACAAGCTTGTTTAAATGCAGCTTAACTACACATGATGCTCTATCAGATAACACGACAATGGTGGAAAATTACAAACTTTGCAGACAATATACAAAATAATGGAGGCACAGAGAGGTCTGAGGTACCCACACTGGAAAGAACACACATAGTGTTCTCATAAAGCATAGTTGTGTGTTCTCCTGCACTCAGGAGTTCCCCTCTCAGAATAACTGAAAACACAAAACCTTTATAAACTGACGGTGCCAAAGTACGATATTTACCAAGTAAGTTACCCCACAACTGACAAATATGAAGCAAAATCATGCTCATGTTCTAAATCTTATTTTTGGCTTCATCAAACGCTGGTACCTAAACAAACTTTGTGCTCAAATTTCTGCTTTCAATCTGATTAATACATGGAGTTTAAGCTGAACAGCCGCAGACCGACAGAAAGCTACATGTTGATGAACTTTCTGAATATGAGAAAACTGGTAAATGCATCAACTTTTTGGCACGTAAACTGCTGCAAGAATGGATATGTTCATACAGGTGGTCAGATCATGATTTAGAACTAAACAGGGTTAAAGGCCGAACACAGACAAACATGTAGCCTGCGACTGCGCAGATTAGCTGCTACAGATAAACATGACCTGACTGGCTGACAGCTGATGGCTATGGTGAGGGTTAATGTCACACAGCAGTCAGATGACGTTGTGCTTAAGTGCATGTGCGCGTGCATGCTTCATGTAATGTAAAGATTATGGAGGTGAAAGGCAACACACGGGTCTTTATCACTCATGTGTTATGTGCATGGTTCCCCTTTTCATCCCTGCGATAGGTTAATGACGGGATTAGTTGTCTTTGTGGAGGAAGAAGAAGAATTAGAAGACGAAGCACTGGGAGTCATCTGGAGGACGTGCTGTTCTAGGTCTCTTTCTACTCATTCTCTCTGCTAATATTTATAGTTTATTTGTTTAAAATATGGCTTTAATCAAAATAAAATTTCAAAAGAAGTGCTCTGAATATGACAGATTCACAACACAGAATGAGCCAGATAAAATATACCTGCGGGCAATTGATCAAAGAAAAAAAATGCACATTTATCCAAGTTAATATCCTGGCTCGGTGCCCTTGTGTCAGATACAGCCATTCAAAGGTAAAAGTCAAAGTCAAGCTTCCCATTTCCGTCTTGAGATGGGGTGATTAGCAAAAGGAAGAAAAATGGCAGAATGGATGGATGGAGCTCTCCCATAACAGCTAGGATCCCTCTGTAACACAATAAACTCATCATTTAAGACATTTTTATTATAAATCTGAAGCTGAATTCTCAGTCAGCTGAAATACTAAATGAAAAGCAAAAGCTGTCGAAGAACAACAGGAAAAGGTTGTGCTACTACTCATATTTTTAAGAGTATTTCAGTACCTGTCAGAAAGCAAAGACACTCATGACCTGTTGACCTCAAAATACCTCAGCCAATAGCAAGCTTTTCCTCAATTAATGTGTCCGTCCCTGAAACCCCAACACATAGTGATAAGGCAAAGGACGCAGGCGGATGGATGAATATAGAGACAGAGGGGGGAAAAAAGGAAAGCAGAGGACAATGACACTCTCCCTCCTTTGGGACTCAGAGCATGTGGTGGAGCAGAGGAGGGGAAGATGAGGAAAGGAGAAGAGGAGGAGAGGGCAATTTGGTTTCCACTCTTCTCTAATCTAATATGTGTAACTGTGACTGATTCTCTGTCCTAAACCAGGACCCCAGACACAGGAAAAGGGCACCAAACTTCTCCACTAGCCTAAGGGAGACGAACCAAGAAGGGTGAGGAGCTGGAGAGGGAGAGAGAGTGCGAGAGGCGCAAAATAATGTGTCAGCTCTGGTGAAAAAGAGCGATAGAACCAATTCCAGGAATGGGAGAGAGATATTCCCAAAGCTTGTGTATTATTGCTAGGATGTTGGACAAAGCAAATATCTAATACAGCACAGTAAATCCTCCGAAGGTGTCAAGGTGTGTGTGTGTGTGTGTGTGTGTGTGTGTGTGTGTGTGTGTGAGAGAGAGAGAGAGAGAGAGAGAGAGAGAGGACAAGGACTCCATAGAGAAGCACCAAATCACAAACAGCACAGCAACATGCTGACTGTAAAGCAAAAAATGTGTTTTTCTCACCGTTTGTGTCTGTGTGTGTGTATGTGTGTGTATGTGTGTGTCTGTGTGTCTGTGTGTGTGTATGTGTGTGTATGTGTGTGTCTGTGTGTGTATGTGTGTGTATGTGTGTGTCTGTGTGTGTGTCTTTCAGAGCCTGAAAGACCAGTGGTCCTCTTTGGTGATTCCCACTGCAGCAAAGCTAAGGTTAGCTATTTGCTCTTTTCACACCTCGCAGGGTAAAAAAAGACTTGGAAGCAATGGGGAAATTCAGCTATTAAGACTTCCTAAATCCCTTTTTTCACTGCAGGGCAATATCCAGGATGACTACCCTAGCTCCGAAACACAAATACCTACCAAACTGATACACACACACACACACACACACACACACACACACAGTCACAGCCACGGTCCAGCATTCTCCATTAGCTTATTGATTTTAGGGGGAGAAAGGGTTTAGGGTAGGCGCTCTCTACAGGGAATGGCTCAAAAGACAAGGTCAGCAATGTAATGCAATGTAACACACACACACACACAATTTCTAATACTTTTGGACTCAAAGAAATAATTTTTTTTTTGTTGGTAATTTTAAAAGTTGCTTCATCATGACAGAGTGCCCCTTTCACAGTGCACAAGCAGCTTCAATGAAAACAAAACACAGAACAACACAAATGACAGGTCTCCCCCATTTCTTTAAAAGAGGATTTTCCACCAAATCCTCAAACTTCCACAGATGCAAACAAATAAACAAGATTCTCACGTTGCTGACTTCAAACACAAGTTGAACATCCTGTGTTGGAATTGGGCATCAAATGAAGACTCAGTAAGCAGCAGGGACAAAGAAAATACATGTTCAAATATTTTCACTGTTTTACCTGTGCCGTAACTTATTTATTTTAACATCTCATTTCATGTTGTGTTTTACAGCAGAATGTGCCTGAATAAATAACTAAAACTAGGTAAAACTGAACCCTTGCAGGAGTTCAAGTCAATAAATAAATGATTGGACTGCTAGACTCAATAAGAGGATTTGTTTTTTCCACTTTGGACATCTCTAATTAAGTGCCATGTATGTACAATATAAACTAAAAGATTTAAGGTGATAAAACTGAATTTTGACACATGGCTCATGTAAAATATAGGATATGCGGGGACCTGGAGACTTTGAAGGCCACTAGGTGTCTAGATGTCCTCCAATGTAGTCTTTAATGTCTTTATGGACATATATACATTATGGCACACATTATTACTACTCCACTGGCTTCCTCACCATATGATCTCAAGAACACTGAGATAACAATGTCATTTTTTGGAAACTGATCGAATCCATACATAGCAATTTCCACTGTGACACATGAGCACACTCACGTCTCACTCATTCACAAGTGGCCAAAATCCAGCACATTCTTAATCCACGAAGGCACATGACAGCCCTATCTCTAACGCAGCTCTTGCAAATGTCCCTTACAGCCACTCATACATTCTCACAATGTATTCTCAATGTCAAGTCGCGGCGCCATTCACGCGTACGCCTCTGAAGAGCACAGACACACAAGCATTTTGTCATTTACTATGAATAATGTGGAGACACACACTCTTAAGTGACTGTATGTGTGTGTGTGTGTGAGTGTTTGTGTGTGTCCCAGTGCATGGTGCATATTCAGTGTGTCAAAGATGAGTAGCCATGCACAGCTCTTAGATAAGGCCTGTTATGGGGCCCTTAGAGGGACAAGCAGAGCGGGGGAAAGAACATCTGAAAAGGCACATTCTTCTGTGGCGATGAGAGAAACCCTCATTCACACAGCCAGCTCTTGTCTGGATCACCCTCTTTATCGCTGTCTTACTTTCTTTTTTCTTCTTCTTATCTTCTTTTTAACCCTGTGTTTTTTTTTTGTATCATCCACAAAGAAATTGCTATCATTCTTAAGCCCTCATTTTGGGGTGAGACCACTCAGATCTATTCTAGGTGTATGGGAAGTAACATCATGTGACATAAACTTTGTGATTTATGGTCTTTTGTGTTAAGGTGTGTATAAAGGATATAGGATTAATTAAAACGTGGCTCATTGAGTTACTGTTGAGGTTCTATGCCACAGTGTTATTAGGATGGACTATTTCTCTGCAGAGTGGAAACAAGTCTCACTCATAAAAAATGTTAACATAACCCTCTTGGTTATTTTAATCCATTTAAACACATGATAGAAAAAAAAATCACTTACCTAAGTGATGAAGACGCAACACCACCAACAGCAACAAAGACATAAAAGAGGAGAGAAAGGCCGTAATTATAATGGGATCAGCACTATGATATCACTGTAATTACTCATATATTCCATAGCATATGCATATGATTATTTCCATACAAAAACATGCAAATCATTAATATTACATACTGCATTACAACAGGCGTCTGGCATATAATTATGTATATTCTGAGAAATGTTTCCCCAACAGTGGTGACACTTTACTGTTTACTGTGTGTGTGTGTGTGTGTGTGTGTGTGCGTGTGTGTGTCTGAGATGTGCTCTTTTTAAGTGGTTGTTGGATCATTAGTGCTTTTGAGATTCACAGTAGATTTCACAGGCCTATAATGACTGTGTTTGCACATGACAGAGCGAGACAGAGAGGGAGAGAATTAGTGTTATTACCATAGAAATGGGGGATGAACAGAGTGATAGAGTCTGAAACAGAGAGATATACAAACACATGCTAAAAAGTTAAAATGTATAATGAGTACTTAAACATGAGAGAGGGGAAAAGGAAAGGGGATGAAGTGCTCTGATTTGCCGTGCTGATGAGAGTCACTGATCTTGGCCAATAGTGCGGCAGAGGCCCTCCAACATTAATTTCTCTCTCCCATCCCTGTCACACTGCCTCTCAAACTCCTCCTTTCTCTCCTTGCCTCTCTCCCTCCTCTCCCTACTCCTCCCTCCCTCCCATTCTCTTCCTCCTTTTTTCAATCTCCCTGCTCTCATTTTAATTACCCAGAGCAACGGCGAGGAGCCTGCGCGAGGAATTAAAAAGGAAAATGGAGAGCAGCGAGAAAAGGGAGGGAGGGATGGAGCGAAAGGTAAAGAAAGGAAAGAAGGGGGTGGGGGTTTTGTAGCTTCAGATGGGATGATAAACAATCTATCCCTTTAAGTGAATTAGAATTGGAGTATGGGGGGATTTAAAACGGATGAGGAGGGAGGGGTGATTTTTATCGTGATGGCAGCAAAACACCACGAGGTCAATGAGGTTGAAAGTGAGTGAAGTGGGATGCAACAGTCAATGCAAGCGTCAATTCTGCCTCTAGCTTTCTCACACACACACACACACACACACACACCCTATCAAACGGAGATATCCCACCACACAGAAACATTTTGACATTTTCTTCTAAATTCTATGTCTGTGGAAGTGTGTGTCCCTGCACTGTGTCTCAAAGGGATGCAGTAACATGCCCCTGTCCGGTCTCCCCGTGTGAGTGTGTCCCGGTTGTCACACTGTGTATGTGCGTGTTTGTGTGTGTCCCTCAGAGCTTTGCTGCTGGCCTCTGGATTTCTATCAGCACATCTGTGTTGCTGCCACTGTTAGCCAGGCATGTAACACACACACACACGCACGCATGCACACGCACACAGAGCGGCAGGAAGGAAGGGAAGCAAAGCAGAGAGGGGAACGGGGACATGATTTCAAAAGCGCTGAAATGAAATCCTCCAGAGTTGAGATCACAGAAACACCAAAAAAAAGAGAGAGAGATGAAAGCGCAGTCGTTCTCTTTCTGAGCCTTTTTAACACACAAAACATCGCCCGTGTGTTCATTTTTTGGAAGGCAAAAACTCCGCCATCAGTTCTGTGTCTCCCCGTTTGGAAACACTGTTCAGCTAATACTTTTTTCAGCTGGTCCTCTCCCTCTTGTGTTCGAACATGATTCACCACTCTCAGCCCCCTAAAGACATTTTCATAATTCTCTCACTCACAGTTCTCCCTCCTTCTCTTCTGTCTTGTCATTCATTCCTCTTATTTTACCCTCCCAGTCCATCATTGCTTCCACCCTGCTGGCTGTTTCCCTCCATCACCGGTTTGCAATTTAAATATTTAGTCTTTTTTTAACGACAAGGACAAAATTATTATGGCTGATTTCTCTTTCCGCACATCTGCTCATTTTGCTCGTCTTCTGGAGAGTGAGCGAGACACAAAGAGTGTAAGAGAGAAAGACAGAGGGAGATAATGAGTGGTAGATAGAGAGAAAAGGAGTGGGGTGGGAAAGAAGAAGAGCTGTTGGACAGCAAGATAAATTGGATCCAGAACAAGAGAAAGTGAAGGGGAGAAGGTGAGAAAGAGATGTATACAGAAGTGGAGAGGACAAAGTAAGAGAGGAAAGGCAGGAAAAAAGAGATGGATCACTCACTTTTCTAGTGGTTATTTTTTACTTTTATTTTTTCTGGTGTTGCACTCATAGACAGCTGTTTTCCCGGTGGGAAAAAAAAACACGAGCCAATCGGAGCCTTGCCGGCAGGACTGAGGGCGGGGACGTAATTTTGAAATCGCACACAGTTCGACTTACTATTTCTGTGTGGAAGATTCATCAGTCACTTCTGACCACTTTGCAAACAGAAAACTAACATGAGCACTACTGAACGCCAACGTTTGTTTTGATGTCAGCAATGTCAGACAAAATGATATCATAATGATCATAATGATCATCAGGTTAGAGAGACTGAAAAGATAAATTAGTTATAGAAGGAGCACCAAAAGGTGATAAGAAAGAAGAAAAAAAAGATGAGAAAATGACAGATAGAAATTCAATGACAGACCGGAAGAACAATAGGAACGGGAGGGGGAGGGCGAGAGAGGGGTTGTACATGTGCAGACTGCGGTGTGTTGGTTGCTCTGTCTGAACGCAGCAGGAAACTCAATGGACTGGGGTCCTTCATTAGGCAGCCCAGGCACGGCCGACTGAGGAGCTGCCTGTTTAAACAGCTAAACCAAAACGCAAAGTCGACTTGTGTCACACCGCCTGATACACACACACACACACACACACACACACTTAATGCACAGCTTTCATATTCAAATGAATCCCCCCATTTTTTTCCAGTCTCTCTCTCTCTCTCTCACACACACACAATATACATATCAAGCATTCAACTGTCCATTGTTACACATTCGTGGAGACACACACATTCCTGTTAGTGGTAAATGTGTACAAATGCTTGCCTTGAGCTTAGATGTTCATGTGAACAATCACACACACACACTCACACCTGAATGCAAATACACAAACTCTAATCTCTCAGTAAAGACAGCTGCGACATCACTGATACAATGTCTTTCCTTCTTTGTTTCTTTAATTAGAGGGACAAAACGAGGCAGGATGAACGAGTCAAGGAATGGGAGAAGAGGACAGAAGACTGCCTGTTGGAAACCAGCTGTAAAGCTCAGCATAATGCAAATAGGCTGCTGCTATAGCAGAAACACTAGCCCTGTGTGTACGTACTGTACGCCTCTTTGCCATATCTTCCAACATTCATGTTTAGCTTTACCATTTCTTTAACGACTAGTAACACATTTCTGTGAGTTCACCTTCGGAAACCTGTTCAGACAGAGTTCTTCACTGACATGCACCTCAGTAACAAATAACAACAACAAACGCAAAGTAACAACCCATGCACAATTGACACATACCTCAACATCAACACATCTGTTGGCCAACAGTTAGCCAACACAAATAACAGGTAAAATTACAGTGTGGATCACTAATGTCTTTCTTCATTTAGCACTTCTTTATTGCACAGACTGTGCTGTCAAATGAATCACACGAGCCAAACACACAAAATGGAACTGCAGTGCAATTTTGCAATACAAAATTAAACTTATTCAAAACACGTACATGTATAGGATAGGCACAGATATAGAAATACAACAGTGTTAGTCAACCCTGTCTTGTACATTTGTTCACCAGTTCTCATCCATATCACATCTCAGATCCTCTCCTGTGACACACATGGGAAAGAATCTCTTTGCATTCCTGATCCATTCCTGGCAATTTTCTGCAGATATGTCCAGACATCCAGCGCTCACTGCGTCCAAGAGGCACAACACTCACGTGGCTGGTGTTGAAAAACTTCCATGAGTAAAAGAATTCTCAGCTGGGTTGAGGAATAGTGGTGGGTGGAATAGAGGAAGGAGGAGGTAAGTTGGAAGGGGATGAGATGTAAACCACTGTGTGACTGGTACATAACAGTGAAACACCACATAAACCCACACAACTACAAAATCTTCTCGATTTTTCCTCGTCTGGAAAAGGGCGGCAAGGAATGACAGTGTTACTACTCAGTGTTGTAGTTTAGATATTTTATTGTTTCTTTTATTTCTTGCTTGACTTTGATATAACAGGATGCAGCAAATGCTTCATGTTCGGGTTCTGAGCAGTATCCAAGGCGTTTTGGTGGTGATGGTTGTGTCTTAGTGAGATCCACAGTTTAGTCTACACAAACTCCAGCTGCTGACTGGGTTAAGAGTTTTGATAAAGCAAACTCAGTGGTGAGAAATGATTGTTACCAATTGTACAAACAACATGTCTTGACAGAGCTAAATGGAACGAATTTAAATGTATGCACTGTAACAACACTCATGCACTATAAAGGTAAATGTTACTTTAGATGTAATTCTACCTATAAATCCATTTAAACAACTGCATGTAAATAAAAATGTATAAATACCATCTCTGAATACTCTACTGATAATATTCCTACGGAACATTCTAAAACACAGAATACTAATTTCCAACACACACAAGAAAGCATATCAGTTGAAGACAAAATTTATTCCAAAGGAAAATAAAAAAACAACTTTCAGTCTTGTTTACATATCCTAATCCCTTAGATATAGCAGGCTGCGGCTTGGTGTGTCTCTGCGCTGGCGGATGTGTCTAATGAGCGATCCTTCCCTTCCAGGGCTCCCAGTATCAAACGTCTCCTTCCACTCCAGTCGTTTACCCGCGGACTGATCTCTGTGAAGTCGATGCTACTGCTTGTTCCAGCGCTTCGTCTTCAAACGTCGACGTGCCTTTTGGGGCTGTGAACATATCTGCTCTCTTCCTCTTCCTCTGCTCGTCTTCCTCCCATTCCCTCCTTTGTGTTCCCCTTTTCATGTCTTCCCAGGCGTCTGTGAGTCTTTGTCTTCTCCTTCTTTCTTCTTTCAAGTCAAGACAGGTGGGAGCAAACAGCCTGGCATTTTTCCTCTCCTTTTTATCCACTTTCTTGTCTTCTTTGCATGGCTGTTCCCTCTCTATCCCTCTGTTTCTCCAAATTGAGTTGAGAGAAATCCTTGATCTACCATTTTGAAGGAGGGAAGTCAGCTTTGGTATATTTTTACACACAAACACACAGCCTCATGGATTTGGCCCACTGTATATCCGAGCACACAAACAAAGACTGTGATTAAAACCTACCTACATGCTTTATCACTCAACAAACACTCGCAGTCACAAAGATGGTATGCAAAAGACTGAACTGCGATTAATGAAAGAAATGTTGCTTTGGTATCTGTTTCTAAGGATTCTGGGATATTAGCAAACTGGCATGGAGTTCTAATCTATGCTAGAAAGGCATTCACAAAGTGTTTTATAGGGTTAATACAAAAATCCATTTATGATGCTGATCTAAAAAGTGTCGAGTCAAATTGGAAAATGTTTGTTCATTTACATCATTTCTACTCTGGTTTCCTGTGGAACGTATTCCTGGAATAAACCGCTTTATATGTACTTTTTTCATTGTGTGATTTTTTTTGTAAAAGAAATCTTGCTCTCAGTGAGAATAAAGCTTCAGGAACCAAGAGTATCCCGCAGCTGCTGTAACCTCTCAGTGACTGAGTGAGACTGCAGTTCACCAAACTACCAACACATGCTCATTTGCATGAAAGTGCAATCTGCACCTCTCCCCTGTTTGTGCCATACTCACTGCAACTGGTATGAAAATAGCACATTTCAAGGTCACAGCACTGCGTGTACTGGTCTACAAAAATGCGGTGGATGTTTTTAAATTTGACTTTTTTAAAACCAAGAATAGTGGAAGTATAGAGGAAGAATAATAAATAAATGAACACAGTGATTCAGTATTTCCCCTTTAGAATTGCATTCCTGGAAAAGCAGAGAAGCTTTTAAGGAGACTGCATTTCAACCGTGTTGGGAAACTCTGAAATACGCTGCACTTAATAATAAAACAAACTAAAAAAATATATAATTGAACAGTGAGTGGTCAAAGAGCAGAATCGGCCCAATAGGAGAAAAGAGACAAGTTAATTTACGAGCAAAAATCCTATTAGCATGTGTCTAGTGGCATAAAGCCATCAGAAATAAACAGTGAGAAGAAAGCTCAATTTAAAATGAAATGCAGTGTGTGAAGGGTGAAAAGGCATTCTCCCTCTCTGCTTCCTCTGAATCTCTTTATTACTCGCCTCCAAAAATCATCCCAATTACAGCACTAATTTTAGCCTCCAGTTGGCATGTGTTTGTGTGTTTTTACCTTTCCAATAGATCGGAAAAGAGGCTTAATACAGCAGGCACAGGTCGAACTAACTAACCTTTCACAGCTTCACACAACTGATAGCACACAACATTGAGCTAGGTGCTGCTCATACAGTATGTGTGTGTGTGTGTACGCAAAAAAGAAACACACAGAAAGAGATGTAGCAGCATGCTCCCCAAAAATTTGTTTGTGTGACTGTGTGAGCAAGAAGACGACAGCTTGCATGAAAATCCCTACAATTGTGATTGTGCGTGTGCATGTGTGTGTTTGGGCTTAGTGCATTATGTTGCGGTGTGTTTTTCGGCGTACACAACTGCCAAAATGTCATTCCAGTAACACAACGATCATCAAAGCCTGCGCCATCTATCCTAAAGACCATCTAGTGATATTCATAAAGAGCATAGCAGATAACAGCCTTGTCATGTTAGCTCCTCCATAATCCAGACGTGTAGCCTTTCATCTACACCAGTGTGTGTGTGTGTGTGTGTGTGTGTGTGTGTGTGTGTGTGTGTGTGTGTGTGTGTGCGCGTGTGTGTGTGCGTGTGTGTGTGAGTGAGAGAGACAGAGAGAGCGAGAGTCAGAGGGAATGATCATATATGCTCCTGTTGTTAAGGCTTATCAGTGAGATCAGAGTGATGTCAAAACAACTGTGTGCTAGCAGGTGATGACACATGTACACAGGTGCATAATGTACACACACACACAAACACACACACACACACACACACACACACACACATAATCACAAAAAGGATTCAAGTGTGTCACGAGGACACACAAATAACAAACACAACCATCTACATGCCACGTGTCAACAGCAACGACACACATACTGATATGGACAGTTCATCTTTAGGAACACGTGGCGCATGCACACCTAAACCCACCCACACACACACCCACACACACACACACACACACACACACACACACACACACACACACAGTTTTCCCCTCCAGACAGGTGTAGTAGAGTCAGTCCAGTTATTTGAGCTGTTGTAGCACAGCCAGCAACAGCCTCAGTCTAATTACCTCTGGGACGCCAACATCACGCCAGTAGCAAAGCAGGTGTGTGTGTGTGTGTGTGTGTGTGTGTGTGTGTGTGTGTGTGTGTGAGCTATGTGTTTAAGCAGAGGGAAAGTGAGAGTCATGACTGTGTGTTAGTCTTTGTAGCCACTCCAAACTGAAATGTATTTTGAGAGAGAAACGTTAATAAAAACCTTGATCAATATTTCACAAACCACAGCTGATTTTCTTGTTAACAGTTTCTGTAGTTTCTACCCAAAGGTA